>NC_139994.1:4829985-4937485 GCF_964263955.1 Coregonus lavaretus
GTGTGAAGGACCAGGGCACTCTGAAGGAGAGAGAGAGAGATCGCTGAAGAACAACACACGCAACACACCACACAGTGGTCAGTTGGTCAGTTACCGCTTTATTATTAGTGTTATTACTGATCTGAGTTCAACGTTTCCAAAGGAATAGTTTGATAAGCATGATGCAAAAAACACCACAGAGCAGGGGTCTCCAACTCTGCTCCTGGAGAGCTACCCATCCTGAGTAGGATTCTGCTCCAGCCGTGGTCTAACACCACCACACCTAGTTCTGCTAATCAGCTGCTCCTCAACACCTTGATTGGTTAAATTGGGTGTGTTAGAATAGAGCAGGGTTGGAGCAAAATCCTGCACAGCCAGTAGTTCTCCAGGAGGAGGGTTGACCACCCCAGGTTCTAGAGTCTAGAACCCACCCCTGGCTCTAGAATCTTTAGAGTTCTCTGGTTCTAGAGTCTTTAGAGTTCTCTTCAGTCTAAAATGACCATGACATTCTGTTTGATGCTTATCTGTCGTTAAAGAAAAATACGAAAATAGAGCTGACGGAACATTTAGGCACACTATTGACACGTACTGTACACAGATATGCTCACGGTTCATTGTCATAGATTCATAATGTACTAGAAGATCCCGGCTTTTCACAGCAACGCTTCATCCAAATGTACATGATGCTTGCTGTGTTGTCTCATATTGTGTTTCTCCATTTGATTCTGTGCTCCGTTCATTTAATGATTAATACAACGCAGGACCATGTTGACGTGGGGTAAACCTTGTGGACATCAACAGCCAAGCCGTCCTGAATGGGAGAGAGTGGAGGCTTTAAAGGTGAAGTCTTGTGGGGTTCACCTGGTCACCTCTCCTGTCCAGGGACACATTTCCACTTCCTTTTAAAAGTCACACAGCTCAGATTTCATGTCCTCACACTGCCAATCACAGTCTAGAGCTGTTCAGTGCCAGCCAATCACAGCAGACGAGGGACAGTTCCATCCAATGGCAGCAGTGGAACAGAGCTCTGATCGGCCAATGGAAGAACTCTGGTACAAAGTGCTATATAGCAGTGATTCTATTGGTTCACAGAAACATGGCTTTCCTGCAATTTGATTGGACAGATGACACAAAGTCTCTCCTGTCATTGGTTCATACAACAGTGAATCATTTCACTCTCCAATCAACAGGCTCATCTGCATAATAAGCCCTTCCACCATATCTCTAGACCAATGAGCTATAGCTTCCCATCCAGAGGCTTTAGCTCGACTGGCTAGATCACTCGTCACTCCAGCTGACACATCGGCATGGAAACCACATTCATCAGGAGTAAAAAATTATAATAAAAAAAATACTTATAAAACGAGTCTGCAATTAAATGTTGATTTTTTTTTTTTTTACAACGGAATGTAGGCTGTTGGGGTTCGAATACTTTTTTCCTTTGGGAAGGGAGGATAATTCTTTCACCTTTTCTACAATTTTCTCCAAAACAGTATATTTTTCCATTTTTATACAATATACAGTTATTCAAATAGTCATGCATCAAAGAAAAATATTGCACAAAATTAATGACATTTTCTCTGAATAAAAGCGTGATAAAGTAGGGATATCAGTGTGTGTTCTCTCTTTGTTCCTTAGTGGTGTGTGCTACTATAGCATTGGGCTATCAGTGTGTGTTCTCTCTTTGTTCCTTAGTGGTGTGTGCTACTATAGCATTGGGCTATCAGTGTGTGTTCTCTCTGTTCCTTAGTGGTGTGTGCTACTATAGCATTGGGCTATCAGTGTGTGTTCTCTCTCTGTTCCTTAGTGGTGTGTGCTACTATAGCATTGGGCTATCAGTGTGTGTTCTCTCTCTGTTCCTTAGTGGTGTGTGCTACTATAGCATTGGGCTATCAGTGTGTGTTCTCTCTCTGTTCCTTAGTGGTGTGTGCTACTATAGCATTGGGATATCAGTGTGTGTTCTCTCTGTTCCTTAGTGGTGTGTGCTACTATAGCATTGGGCTATCAGTGTGTGTTCTCTCTGTTCCTTAGTGGTGTGTGCTACTATAGCATTGGGCTATCAGTGTGTGTTCTCTCTCTGTTCCTTAGTGGTGTGTGCTACTATAGCATTGGGCTATCAGTGTGTGTTCTCTCTCTGTTCCTTAGTGGTGTGTGCTACTATAGCATTGGGCTATCAGTGTGTGTTCTCTCTGTTCCTTAGTGGTGTGTGCTACTATAGCATTGGGCTATCAGTGTGTGTTCTCTCTCTGTTCCTTAGTGGTGTGTGCTACTATAGCATTGGGCTATCAGTGTGTGTTCTCTCTCTGTTCCTTAGTGGTGTGTGCTACTATAGCATTGGGCTATCAGTGTGTGTTCTCTCTCTGTTCCTTAGTGGTGTGTGCTACTATAGCATTGGGCCCACACTGGCAGTGTCTGACTGACTGGGGAGGGCTGCAGCTTACTGCTACACTCTCAAAACACACACTCTCTCTCTCAAAACAC
This sequence comes from Coregonus lavaretus, assembly GCF_964263955.1. Lineage (NCBI taxonomy): Eukaryota > Metazoa > Chordata > Actinopteri > Salmoniformes > Salmonidae > Coregonus > Coregonus lavaretus. Next base: position 4,832,446 of record NC_139994.1, read on the forward strand.
ACACTCTCTCTCTCTCAAAACACACACTCTCTCTCTCTCAAAACACACACTCTCTCTCTCTCAAAACACACACTCTCTCTCTCTCAAAACACACACTCTCTCTCTCTCAAAACACACACTCTCTCTCTCTCAAAACACACACTCTCTCTCTCTCAAAACACACACTCTCTCTCTCAAAACACACACTCTCTCTCTCTCTCAAAACACACTCTCTCTCTCTCTCAAAACACACACTCTCTCTCTCTCAAAACACACACTCTCTCTCTCTCAAAACACACACTCTCTCTCTCTCAAAACACACACTCTCTCTCTCTCAAAACACACACTCTCTCTCTCAAAACACACACTCTCTCTCTCTCTCAAAACACACTCTCTCTCTCTCTCAAAACACACACTCTCTCTCTCTCAAAACACACACTCTCTCTCTCAAAACACACACTCTCTCTCTCTCAAAACACACACTCTCTCTCTCTCAAAACACACACTCTCTCTCTCTCAAAACACATACACGCTCTCTCTCAAAACACACACTCTCTCTCTCTCAAAACACACTCTCTCTCTCTCTCAAAACACACACTCTCTCTCTCTCAAAACACACACTCTCTCTCTCTCAAAACACATACACGCTCTCTCTCAAAACACACACACACTCAAACACACACACGCTCTCTCTCAAAACACACACACTCAAAACACACACTCTCTCTCTCTCAAAACACACACACATACACTCAAACACACACACGCTCTCTCTCAAAACACACACACTCTCTCTCAAAACACACACGCTCTCTCTCAAAACACACACGCTCTCTCTCAAAACACACATGCTCTCTCTCAAAACACACTCTCTCTCTCTCTCAAAACACACACACACACTCAAACACACACATGCTCTCTCTCAAAACACACACACTATCTCTCAAAACACATACACTCTCTCTCAAAACACACACTCAAACACACACACTCTCAAACACACTCTCAAACACCAAACGCAGACAGACAGGCCCAGCGAGTACATTCTACTTGATAGACAGTTGCTTCTACAGACAGCAGCATTCACAGTCTGGCCTGTCATTTCATTCTGTCTCCGTCCAAATAGGCACCACATTCCCAAAATGCAGAGTACTACCATTAGCCTCTGTCTGTCCGAAAGCAGTGCATTAGAATGAGCCATTTCAGATTTACCCAGGCCTCACCAGCAGGGGAGCTGTGCGTTCTGGTTTCTGTTTTTTTTTTCACATGATTAACATGAAGCACAGTAGAGCTGTCAATCATCCCTGTCAAACACAAGCAACAGTTAGAGAGTTGGTTGTCATGGTTACTGACGTGCGCATTAGAAAAGGGGGAGTGGCCTTCAGGCCAAACCCAGCCTCCTCGTGTCCTAGAGGATTATGGCAGGATGATGATGTCACATAAAAACAAACGCCTTGACACTTCCCTTCACGCTTTCTGTCTCACTACCCATGGCATCCTCTATCCCCCTCCCTCTCCTATCCATCTATTTATATACCGGTACATGTGTTTCTCTAGACATGGCCTGGTATCAGGAACTGAGATCATCTGCTGGGCATATCAGAGCAGCTCTGCCAATCTGACCACACATCTACAATAAAAACAGTTAGCATAAAACAAAAAGTAAAAAAAAAAAAAAAAAACCCAAAGCAGTTTGTTATCGCTACAGGAGCGTGTTGGTGTGTGAGGCACGTATGGGAAGTGAAGAGCAGGACAGAGTTAACAGCTAGGACGGTCCAACAATCCCTTCTTGAGAACACACACGCGTTAACCTCTTCTCAACCCCACAACTCCCCTCCCTCTCTTCTCTCACTCCGTGCGACAGGGTGTCACTCAGTAGCCTGCCCAGTCCCAGTCTCCTGTCACCTCTTCAGGGAGGTGCTCTGGAGTTTCTGTGTGTATCTGGCTGTGCGCGGCGAGCGAGAGTGAAGTTTGACAAACAGCTCAGGGAACTTGTAGTGAGGGAACATGGTCTCCAGGAACCCTTCTAGGAGCACGTAGACCAGCCGGCGGTTCATTGGTCCGTGTTGGAACATGTCAAACACACGCAGGATGCCCTTACGAGTCGTATCCGCCCCGATGATGTGCTTCAACTCATCTGGAAGAGGAGAGGGAGAAATGGTGGATTAATAGTGAACATGTTGGTTCAGTCAGTGTGTGTGTTTACTCCGTGTGTGTGTTACCTGGCATGATTCCCAATAGGTTGGTCTTGGCGGCGACCCGCGTCCTCATGCGGATGTTCTTGTCCCGGCGGGGTGGAGACTCGGCCAGGATTCCGTTGGGCCAGTACGAATCCCTGCACAGTGGCGGGACCACAGAGTTACTGATGGGCTTTCTAACCAATCACACGCAGCGATCTGATGGTGTGTGTGTGTTACCTGAACTTCTTGACGTAGTCTGCTACCTGTTCTGGAGCTGTCATGAAGTCCACATGATCCACGATCTTCCTGCAGAGACCAGAGGCAGACAATAGTCAGATCTCCGTATGTGGCTCTGATGAGTGTGTGTGTGTGTGTGTGTGTGTGTGTGTGTGGTGTACCTGTTGATAGTGTCTCCGTATGTGGCTCTGATGAGCTGCTGCAGCAGGTTCTTGATGTTCCTGCGGAGCCACTGGTTCCTCTCCTTCAGGTCAAACACCTCATCCATCAGCAACAGCATCACACGCAGGGGGATGTTATCATCCACCTGGAACACACCAGGCCAAAGTGACCGTCACAGGCCCTGTGCTAGTGGGGGGGGATGTTATCATCCACCTGGAACACACCAGGCCAAAGTGACCGTCACAGGCCCTGTGCTAGTGGGGGGGGATGTTATCATCCACCTGGAACACACCAGGCCAAAGTGACCGTCACAGGCCCTGTGCTAGTGGGGGGGATGTTATCATCCACCTGGAACACACCAGGCCAAAGTGACCGTCACAGGCCCTGTGCTAGTGGGGGGGATGTTATCATCCACCTGGAACACACCAGGCCAAAGTGACCGTCACAGGCCCTGTGCTAGTGGGGGGGATGTTATCATCCACCTGGAACACACCAGGCCAAAGTGACCGTCACAGGCCCTGTGCTAGTGGGGGGGATGTTATCATCCACCTGGAACACACCAGGCCAAAGTGACCGTCACAGGCCCTGTGCTAGTGGGGGGGATGTTATCATCCACCTGGAACACACCAGGCCAAAGTGACCGTCACAGGCCCTGTGCTAGTGGGGGGGATGTTATCATCCACCTGGAACACACCAGGCCAAAGTGACCGTCACAGGCCCTGTGCTAGTGGGGGGGATGTTATCATCCACCTGGAACACACCAGGCCAAAGTGACCGTCACAGGCCCTGTGCTAGTGGGGGGGATGTTATCATCCACCTGGAACACACCAGGCCAAAGTGACCGTCACAGGCCCTGTGCTAGTGGGGGGGATGTTATCATCCACCTGGAACACACCAGGCCAAAGTGACCGTCACAGGCCCTGTGCTAGTGGGGGGGATGTTATCATCCACCTGGAACACACCAGGCCAAAGTGACCGTCACAGGCCCTGTGCTAGTGGGGGGGATGTTATCATCCACCTGGAACACACCAGGCCAAAGTGACCGTCACAGGCCCTGTGCTAGTGGGGGGGGGATGTTATCATCCACCTGGAACACACCAGGCCAAAGTGACCGTCACAGGCCCTGTGCTAGTGGGGGGGGGATGTTATCACACACCTGGAACACACCAGGCCAAAGTGACCCTCACAGGCCCTGTGCTAGTGGGGGGGGATGTTATCATCCACCTGGAACACACCAGGCCAAAGTGACCGTCACAGGCCCTGTGCTAGTGGGGGGGATGTTATCATCCACCTGGAACACACCAGGCCAAAGTGACCGTCACAGGCCCTGTGCTAGTGGGGGGGATGTTATCATCCACCTGGAACACACCAGGCCAAAGTGACCGTCACAGGCCCTGTGCTAGTGGGGGGGATGTTATCATCCACCTGGAACACACCAGGCCAAAGTGACCGTCACAGGCCCTGTGCTAGTGGGGGGGGATGTTATCATCCACCTGGAACACACCAGGCCAAAGTGACCGTCACAGGCCCTGTGCTAGTGGGGGGGATGTTATCATCCACCTGGAACACACCAGGCCAAAGTGACCGTCACACCACTATATCGTTTTCACTTATTAACATGTTTCAGAGCAGAGGGCCTGTAAGCTGGTGGGGCCCTGTGCTAGTGCGGGGTGTTGTACTCACGTTGTCGTCCAGCTGGGCCGAGACTCGGCAGTGCTCTGGGTCAATGTCAGACTTGGGGAGCAGTGGAGGCACCTGGACACCAGACATTACAGAGCATGGTTAAATGATGGTCAGAGTATTGTTAGAGTATGGTCAGTATGGTTGGAGTTAGGGCTGTTGCGGCGAGCACACCCCCCCCCCCCATCAACATCGACGGGGCTGTAGTGGAGTGGGTCGAGAGCTTCAAGTTCCTCGGTGTCCACGTCACTAAGGAATTAACATGGTCCACACTAGAGCTGTTACGGTGACCGTATTACCACCAGTCACGAGTCATGACCGCACTCAAATTCCACTTGACCGCTTAGTCACGGTAACTAGGCTTCTCCAAGCTCTGATGCTGCTGATGGTCATTAGCAGCCTACCAAACTTGCTAACTGCCTGGTACTCAGCACTCTATTGTCCCTCTAATCACTCTGACATCAATGCAAATGTAATTGAAAATCTAATCAAACACTTTATGAGAGTCCCATGAGCTCATGTTGCGCAACATTTCTATAGGCCATGCAATTGCGTGAGAAAACAGAGTGATGGCCTCTACTAAAAAGAGGAGGATTCCATCAGCTTTCTATAGGCTAGGCCTACTATATTTATTTCTCAACTTTCCTAATATTAAGCACATTGCTTCTCTTTACAACAGGAGTATAGCCTACCTGGCTGGCATGAAAATGAACCACGGGAAAAGCGCTCTCCATTCGCTATTTAAGTGCATAGATGTAATGTATTTTTCCCCCTGCCCCTGTTCCGACAAGCGCATGATAATGGTCCATTCTAAATCAAAACTTATTTTACACATATATTATTTAGTATATGTAAAGACAAAATTAAATGAAGAATAGTCTGATGGGTGAAAATATTAGCCTATCACTTGTGAATTATATATTATCACTTGTGAATGATGCAAAGCGTGTGCAGTAAGGCAAGAAACAGCGCAGGCCTTTTTTCAAATCATTGTCGCACACCTCATGTCACCTAGCCCATAGGCCTATACGTTTTGATAAGGTTTGTATCACAACTAAAGTGGCCAAATAACTCCTTAAAATTAAGCACATTAATCTGCTTTACAAACGGTGTAGAGCCTAACTGGCATACAGTACCAGTCAGAAGTTTGGACACACCTACTTATTCCAGGGTTTTTATTTATTTGTACTATTTTCTACATTGTAGAATAATAGTGAAGACATCAAAACTATGAAATAACACATATGTAATCATGTAGTAACCAAAGAAGTGTTAAACAAATCAAAATATATGTTAGATTTTAGATTCTTCAAAGTAGCCACCCTTTGCCTTGATGACAGCTTTGCACACTCTTGGCATTCTCTCAACCAGCTTCATGAGGTAGTCACCTGGAATGCATTTCAATTAACAGGTGTGACTTGTTAAAAGTTAATTTGTGGAATTTCTTTCCTTCTTAATGCGTTTGAGCCAATTAGTTGTGTTGTGACAAGGCATGGGTGGCATACAGAAGATAGCCCTATTTGGTAAAAGACCAAGTCCATATTATGGCAAGAACAGCTCAAATAAGCAAAGAGAAACGACAGTCCATCATTACTTTAAGACATGAAGGTCAGTCAATTCGGAACATTTCAAGAACTTTGAAAGTTTCTTCAAGTGCAGTCGCAAAAAACATGAAGCGCTATGATGAAACTGGCTCTCATGAGGACCGCCACAGGAAAGGAAGACCCAGAGTTACCTCTGCTGCAGAGGATAAGTTCATTAGAGTTAACTGCACCTCAGATTGCAGCCCAAATAAATGCTTCACAGAGTTCAAGTAACAGACACATCTCAACATCAACTGTTCAGAGGAGACCGCGTGAATCAGGCCTTCATGGTTGAATTGCTGCAAAGAAACCACTACTAAAGGACACCAATTATAAGAAGACACTTGCTTGGGCCAAGAAACAAGAGCAATGGACCGGTGGAAATCTGTCCTTTGGTCTGATGAGTCAGAATTTGAGATTTTTGGTTCCAACCGCTGTGTCTTTGTGAGACACAGAGTAGGTGAACGGATGATCTCCGCATGTGTGGTTCCCACTGTGAAGCACGGAGGAGGAGGTGTGATGGTGCTTTGCTGGTGGCACTGTCAGTGATTTTTTTAGAATTCAAGGCACACTTAACCAGCATGGCTACCACAGCATTCTGCAGCGATACGCCATCCCATCTGGTTTGCGCTCAGTAGGACTATCATTTGTTTTTCAACAGGACAATGACCCAACACACCTCCAGGCCGTGTAAGGGCTATTTGACCAAGAAGGAGACTGATGGAGTGCTGCATCAGATGACCTGGCCTCCACAATCACCCGACCTCAACCCAATTGAGATGGTTTGGGATGAGTCGGACGGCAGAGTGAAGGAAAAGCAGCCAACAAGTGCTCAGCATTTGTGGGAACTCCTTGAAGACTGTTGGAAAACCATTCCTCATGAAGCTGGTTGAGAGAATTCCAAGAGTGTGCAATGCTGTCATCAAGGCAAACGGTGGCTACTTTGAAGAATCTAAAATATATTTTGATTTGTTTAACACTTCTTTGGTTACTACGTGATTCCATATCTCCCTGCCTGCAGACCACCATAGTCCCTGTTCCCAAGAACACTAAGGTAACCTGCCTAAATGACTACCGACCTGTAGCACTCACATCTGTAGCCATGAAGTGCTTTGAAAGGCTGGTCACGGCTCACATCAACACCATAATATAATAATAATATGCCACTTAGCAGACGCTTTTATCCAAAGCAAATTATCCCAGAAACCCTAGACCCACTCCAATTTGCATACCGCCCCAACAGATCCACAGATGATGTAATCTCTATTGCGCTCCACACTGCCCTTTCACACCTGGACAAAATAAACACCTATGTGAGAATGCTGTTCATTGACTACAGCTCAGTGTTCAACACCATAGTGCCCTCAATGCTCATCACTAAGCTAAGGACTCTGGGACTAAACACCTCCCTCTGCAACTGGATCCTGGACCTCCTGACGGGCCGACCCCAGGTGGTAAGGGTAGGTGACAACACATCCGCCACGCTGATCCTCAACACTGGGGCCCCTCAGGGGTGCGTGCTCAGTCCCCCCATGACTGCATGGCCAGGCACGACTCCAACACCATCATTAAGTTTGCAGATGACACAACAGTGGTAGGCCTGATCACCGACAACGACGAGACAACCTATAGGGAGGAGGTCAGAGACCTGGCCGTGTGGTGCAAGGACAACAACCTCTCCCTCAACGTGATCAAGATAAAGGAGATGATTGTGGACTACAGGAAAAAGAAGAAGACCGAGCACGCCCCCATTCTCATCGATGGGGCTGTAGTGGAGCAGGTTGAGAGCTTCAAGTTCCTTGGTGTCCACATCACCAACAAACTAACATGGTCCAAGCACACACCAAGACAGACGTGAAGAGGGCACGACAAAACCTATTCCCCCTAAGGAGACTGAAAAGATTTGGCATGGGTCCTCAGATCCTCAAAAAGTTCTACAGCTGCACCATCGAGAGCATCCTGACTGGTTGCGTCACTGCCTAGTATGGCAGCTGCTCGGCCACCGACCGCAAGGCACTACAGAGGGTAGTGCGTACGGCCCAGTACATCACTAGGGCCAAGCTTCCTGCCATCCAGGACCTCTATACCAGGCGGTGTCAGAGAAAGGTGTCAGACTCCAGCCACCCTAGTCATAGACTGTTCTCTCTGCTACCGCAGGCATCCCCCCTCTGCTACTCTCTGCGTATTATCTATGCATAGTCACTTTAATACCCCTACCTACATGTACATATTACCTCAATTACTTCGACTAACCGGTGCCCCTGCACATTGACTCTGTACCGGTACCCCCTGTATATAGCCTCACTATTGTTATTTTTACTGCTGCTCTTTAATTATTTGTTACTTTTATTTCGTATTATTTTTTGTGTGATTGTTTTTTTTGTTGTTGGTATTCTTAAAACTGCATTGTTGGTTAAGGGCTTGTAAGCATTTCACTGTAAGGTCTACACCTGTTGTATTCGGCGCATGTGACAAATACAATTTGATTTGATTATAAAATACTGCCACGGAATTCTAAGCAAATCTTGTCTACTAAATGAACTAGTGTAGCCCACAGCCATATGGCACAGCCATATCAGGACCTAACATAAGGACAACTCACGAGTTTATGTTAATTAACGGTCAATTACCATGAGACCGGCAGTTATTTGCTTGACAATCACTGACTAAATGTAATGACCACCACAGCCATATCTGCAGTGTTAGACAGTATAGTCAGCCTGTATCTTGAACATGACATGTTTGATTCTGTCCCAATCGTTCAGAGATCCCTTGTTGGCTAGGTTATGGTTGTAATAAAAAGTTGCAGTTAGGGTCGTTACCTTGAACACGGACTGTTTGAGTTCGTGTCCCAGCTTCTCAGACATGCGTCCCATGTTGTCAGCAGCCTTGTTCATCCCTTCAGCCAGACTGTCTGGCAGGCCCTTCACAGCGATGGACACGTTACGCATCGAGCTACGCAGTGGGTTCACAAACGTATCCATCTGAGGACACACACACACACACACACACACACTAGACAAGTGAGTTTGTGTCGTGTGCGACGCCGTAGATAAGCAACTGGAGTATCTTGCAGTTGGGCAAGGTAAGTGTGTGTCTGTATGTGTGTACCTTGCGTGCGAAGTCTCCCTTCCCCTTGCTGTACTGTTTATTCTCCAGGAAGTCGTAGACGTATGGGACCAGAGTAGGACAGGCCTTCACCATCTCTGGATTCAGCAGCAGCTAACACGCAGACAGAGGACTGGTTATAGCCATGTAACCGGATATACTTAAGGCATGACACACATCGTCACACTCTTACCTGTAAGTACGAGTTCAGGTCTCTTTTCCTCTTTTCCAGGAAGTCTCTGTCCATGTTGTTGAACGTCTTCTTCCCCGGCAGCTTCAGGATCGACGTCAAATTCTCAAACTGGAACACAACGCAAACACACACTTCAGGTTCCCAAAATGGAGGAACAACACACACCCATGGAGATGGATGGAGGGCGCATTCGGACCAAAGGCTGTTTTAGCATGGGCAGTGTCATTGAGGCTTCCACCATTTTAAAGTAGTCAGCTGGGTGGGACTTCCTACGGGTTAAGGTCAGCAGGCAGGGTCAGCTAATTAATTATACTCTATAACTGCAGGTGGCAGTATATCCCCAGCCTTGGCTTTATACCTGTTCAGACTATACACCCTCCAGCACAGTAGGTGTCAGTAGCCACCTTTTCAGTTTACAAACTGCACTTACAGAAGCAGAAGAATATATTGACTACTTTAAAATGGAGATTGCCCTCAATGGCGCTGCTCATGCTGGCACATGCCATCTTTCCATATCTATGTACACACCTTAGTAGTCAGAAGCCCTTTGTTATAGGAACACACACACACACACCAACACACCCACATTTACCTTTACCTGCTCCGTGATCCTCATGTGGAAGTCGTGGAAGTCAGAGTAGCGTCGGTAGGTCTTCCAGGAGTCTTCGCTGCCGTCATGGTTACGGCGCAACACAGTGATGGCGTAGAGGGCGTAGGTCTTTCCGTGGTCATTACATACCCCTGTGGCACCCAGCAGGCCCAACCCCAACCCCAACCCAGCCCCGGGGAGACACGCATCAGCTACTGATACACAGAGCCCAGGAAGGGTGAAGAAGAGAGAGAGAGAGAGAGAGGGAGGGAGGGGTGATGGCACATAGGATGGGACATATGCAGACAGGTGGGCGAGAGAGAGAGAGAAGCAGGGGGATGAGGACAGATGACCAAAAGGATGGACATGGCGAGAGGAAAGGGGATAGAGGATGCCATGGGCAGCGAGACAGAGGATGCCATGGGTAGCGAGACAGAGGATGCCATGGGCAGCGAGACAGAGGATGCCATGGGTAGCGAGACAGAGGATGCCATGGGTAGCAAGACAGAGGATGCCATGGGTAGCGAGACAGAGGATGCCATGGGTAGCGAGACGGAGGATGCCATGGGTAGCGAGACAGAGGATGCCATGGGTAGCGAGACAGAGGATGCCATGGGTAGCGAGACAGAGGATGCCATGGGTAGCGAGACAGAGGATGCAATGGTTAGCGAGACAGAGGATGCCATGGGCAGCGAGACAGAGGATGCCATGGGCAGCGAGACAGAGGATGCCATGGACAGCGAGACAGAGGATGCCATGGGCAGCGAGACAGAGGATGCCATGGGTAGCGAGACAGAGGATGCCATGGGTAGCGAGACAGAGGATGCCATGGGTAGCGAGACAGAGGATGCAATGGTTAGCGAGACAGAGGATGCAATGGTTAGCGAGACAGAGGATGCAATGGTTAGCGAGACAGAGGATGCCATGGGTAGCGAGACAGAGGATGCCATGGGTAGCGAGACAGAGGATGCCATGGGCAGCGAGACAGAGGATGCCAAGGGCAGCGAGACAGAAAGCAAGAAGGGTAAAGAAGGAAAGTGAAGGGAAAAAGGAGAAACAGAAGAAATGGTAAAAGGTGATAGAATAATGAAATGGTAAAGGTGATAGAATAATGAATGTGTGAAAAGAAAAGTAGCAGCAACATGAGATTGTAAGATAAGTGATACAAGCTGATGGTTAACGTGAGGAGATGAGGTCAAAGGGCGATGCAGAGGTGAGTTGGTGGCTAGTCAGGGGGAGGAGTTAGTAGGTCAAAAGACTGACAACAGTTCTGGCCCTAAAATAGTTACCTGTCACACTGCTGTAAAATCTAAACAATTGCCTCCCCTACCCAGCCCAATCAATCAAATCAATTAATCAAATTTCAAAACATGGTGGCCATTTTATCACCCCTGATACGCATTCCTTTCCATTAACGCCCCAACGTTCTACATTGAAGTCAGTAATGTAAAGCTTTGATAATACTGCTGAATATTGATAACAGAACTCACGTCTTGTAGTGTTCGGAGACAATGCTGCCTCTAGGCTCCTTACAGCATCAAGGCATTTTGACAGAGTAACGTTTTTAAGACCACTACTGTTGTACCCACACATCTCTGAATGAAACCACATTAGTGGTCAGTAGTCACACATGCAAGTGAGAGGACATGGATAGCTGGTTAACTTTCAGAATATACTAGCTTACAATACATCACACCACAGACTATATACTGACTGGAGATTATATCACGTGTGTGTGTGTGTGTGTGTGTGTGTGTGTGTGTGTGTGTGTGTGTGTGTGTGTGTGTGTGTGTGTACCTGTATCAGAGATGAAGGCGTGTAGCTGTATATTGTCGTCATGGCAGGAGTTCGACAGGTCATCCAGAGACTGTAAACAGCGGAGAGAAAAACAACCAAATCAGAACCAGAGATACTGCCAATCTCTGGACTAACAGCCAATTAAAAGAAGCAATACTGCTACCGTGAACTCTGCAGTAAAAGTCAACCATTGCTTAACTGGTGTTAAATGTTAACAACTCTACAGCAGTAGGGGTCCAGTAAAACCTGTTGTAACAGACAGCACTATGACTGGCTGTAGTTAATGACAGCTGGTGTCTCAGGGGGTGACGAGGACTTACTAGATTAATGCTTCCTGTTGGAGAACCGTTGAACGATTCTGTAGATAGAGAGAGAGATAGAGAGAGAGAGAGAGAGAGAGAGAGAGAGAGAGAGAGAGAGATGTGAAGCAAAGAGTTATAGATACCAACCAAGAATTCAAAAAATTGGACAAACACCAAATGGAGACTCTGCATGCAGAATTCTGCAAAAATATCCTCAGTGTACAACGTAAAACACCAAATAATGCATGCAGTGCAGTCCTCTAAGCAAGCTGGTCCTTGGGCTCTGTTCACAAACACAAACAGACCCCACAGAGCCCCAGGACAGCAACACAATTAGACCGAACCAAATCATGAGAAAACAAAAAGATAATTACTTGACACATTGGAAAGAATTAACAAAACAAAAAAAACTGAGCAAACTAGAATGCTATTTGGCCCTAAACAGAGAGTACACAGTGGCCGTCATGACCTCCTCCTTCAGATTATTTGGCAGAATGCACAGAATATGTTCTGTAAGTTAAGATAGGAGATGGTGCCAGACACATGCCCGAACCAACCCTATGAACTATGCCTATGTAACGTGTCTGTAACCAGTATATAAGGGATCTAACGGGACTGCCCCGGTAGAGCTCCTGATCGACATGTGTACTTGGTGCATTGAGTTGGTTGGAACCTCTCCAGCGCACTGATAATAAAGAATGACTCATTTAAGATTTACTTTGAGTGTCCCATGTGTAGAATTTCCACGACAGTATATAGACATAATATGACATTTGAAATGTCTTTATTCTTTTGGAACTTTTGTGAGTGTAATGTTTACTGTAAATTTTTTATTTCACTTTTGTTTATTATCTATTTCACTTGCTTTGGCAATGTAAACATATGTTTCCCATGATAATAAAGCCCCTTGAATTGAATTGATATAGGACAACAGTTACTCTTCACAGTCATGGAGAATGGGTTAAGCCAGGGGTGTCAAACTCCATTTCTGGGGGGCTGTGTTCATTTTTTAGTTATTTTTGTCCAACTAAGACCTAGGCAACCAGATGAGGGAAGTTCCTAACTGATCAATGACCTTAATTGATTATTCAAGTACAAGGGAGGAGCGAAAACCCACAGACTCTCTGCCCTCCAGGAATGGATTTTAACACCCCTGGGTTAGGGTTAAGCTATGCTAACAACATACAGACAGAACCTGTACTTACCTCCGTCTCCGTCATCTGATCCTCTATAGGAGGGTTCTTTGAGCATGTCCAGCTCAGCTAACATCCTGATGTAGAGAGGACTCTGTTTGAATGAAGGGTAGTACCTCTCATCACGAAGCATCATGTCATACACCTGCAACACACACAGACACGCACACACACGGGCACGCACGTCAGAACACGTGAATACTTTATTTGGATCGACAATGAAACATTAAGTACAAAGGTTTCCAATATCTCAGAGATGCTGGTTACAGTAGCTGTTACAGTTGATAGTCTGATAAAACTGTTGATAGTCTGATAAAACAGTTAATAAAACAGTTGATAGTCTGATAAAACAGTTGGTAAAACAGTTGATAGTCTGATAAAACAGTTAATAAAACAGTTGATAGTCTGATAAAACAGTTGGTAAAACAGTTGATAGTCTGATAAAACAGTTAATAAAACAGTTGATAGTCTGATAAAACAGTTGGTAAAACAGTTGATAGTCTGATAAAACAGTTAATAAAACAGTTGATAGTCTGATAAAACAGTTAATAGTCTGATAAAACAGTTGGTAAAACAGTTGATAGTCTGATAAAACAGTTAATAAAACAGTTGATAGTCTGATAAAACAGTTAATAAAACAGTTGATAGTCTGATAAAACAGTTGGTAAAACAGTTGATAGTCTGATAAAACAGTTGGTAAAACAGTTGATAGTCTGATAAAACAGTTGGTAAAACAGTTGATAGTCTGATAAAACAGTTGGTAAAACAGTTGATAGTCTGATAAAACAGTTGGTAAAACAGTTGATAGTCTGATAAAACAGTTGGTAAAACAGTTGATAGTCTGATTAAACAGTTGGTAAAACAGTTGATAGTCTGATAAAACAGTTGGTAAAACAGTTGATAGTCTGATAAAACAGTTGGTAAAACAGTTGATAGTCTGATAAAACAGTTGGTAAAACAGTTGATAGTCTGATAAAACTGTTGATAGTTTGATTTTTTTTAAAAAGATAATTAAAACACAAACCCACCTTTCTCTGGATGTCGTCGAATATCTCTGGCGTGGGGTCACCATCCTTCTGTAGCTTCTCTCCCAGTTTGAGAACAGACACCTCCTCTACCTGCACCCTGGGGGACGCCTGGAGAGCAAGAAAGATTATACAATTGAGAGAAAACGTGTGTATGTTAAAGTGATACTTCAGGATTTTAAAGTGATACTTCCCCAGAGTCAGATGAACTCGTGGATACCATTTTTATGTTTCTGTGTCCAGTATGAAGGAAGTTAGCTCAATGCCTTCCAGCCATAGTCCCAGTTGGTATTCACGTAACAATAAGGAATTTCCCTCGACCACAAATTGGGGAAAACCAACATTCTTTCCTATTGACCCCCATTGTAAAAGAGGCAACTTCGTAGTCGATTTTTTGTTATACAGAAATAACAAAACATGCCGAAAAGCTGCTGTGTTGTTCAATGTACCAGGTCAAAAATCCCAACCTACGGTTCGCAATGCTCCCACGTAGGGAAATAGAGCCTGCGGTTCCCAATGCTCCCACGTAGGGAAATAGAGCCTGCGGTTCCCAATGCTCCCACGTAGGGAAATAGAGCCTGCGAGAAGAGCCCTGTGGTTTCAGGCTATTCGGCGTGGGAGAGTGGGAAATGTGGGAACCCGGTATCCATGTAGGCTACATGTAGCTATGTGTGTGGAAAACATTTCATCACAGGTAAGACTTAACTTGTTTAGCACAGTTCATTTGTAACTCCACTCACTACTGTATAGTCTGTCTGTTTGTGTTGGGGGTCTTGGCTAGTTTAATGTTCCGGTCGGTAGCTAGCTAGCACTCACTCACTCAAGTGGCTGCTAGCATCGTCATGAAAAGGGGCATGAGGGAGTGAGAACATTAGGGAGCAGGCAATGTTGAAAAGTCATCTTTAGACATGTTGTACTTTTCTTAAATGTAGTTTTGTAATTGACTAAAACAAGCAGACAACAAAGAGTTGTTGTTGTTAGCTAATGGGGTAACCTAGGTAACCACAGGTTGTTTTCCCCACAGGCGGGCAAGGACGCAACGTTCTATCTAATACTGACTGGGACTATTGCACCAACGGCCTCATTGCCAAAATCCCAAAGTATCCCTTTAAGTAAAAGTAAGTGTTTGTCTGTGTGTGTGTGTGTTGAAAGTGTGTGTGTGTGTGTGTGGTGAAAGTGTGTGTGTGTGTGTGTGTGTGTGTGTGGTGAAAGTGTGTGTGTATGTGTGTGTGGTGAAAGTGTGTGTGTGTGTGTGTGGTGAAAGTGTGTGTGTGTGTGTGTGTGTGGTGAAAGTGTGTGTGTGTTACCTTATCAGACAGGTACTGCTCATACACCCCTAGTGCTGCAGCCTTCAGCAATCCTTTAGTGGATCCTCCCTTCTTTCCCTCCTTCTGCCGTACCTCCATCACCTCTAGTTGTTGCTGGGCTGTTACTCTGTAGCCCTCCACTGTCAGCCAGAAGAACAGCTCTGCCTGGGCCCCAGCCGCCAGCATGTAGTCTACAAGAGAGGGTAGAGGTCAAAGGTTAGAGGTCAGGGTCAGAGTTCAGCTGTTACTCTGTAGCCCTCCACTGTCAGCCAGAAGAACAGCTCTGCCTGGGCCCCAGCCGCCAGCATGTAGTCTACAGGAGAGGGTAGAGGTTAGAGGTCAGGTGTGGGTTGTTACTTTGTAGCCATCTATTGCCAGGCAGAAGAACAGCTCTGCTTGCTTGCTTGCATGTCAGGACAGAGACAGTGTTGTGTGTGGTACTAACCCATAAAGAACTGCAGGGCGATGTTGTGTACAAGGATGTGTTCCAGCGGTATAATACACAGCTTGCCGAAGTTAGCCGCTAGTTTCAGAGCATCCACCTCCTACATTAGACAGATGGAGACAGGGAGAGACAAGGTGAGAACAAGCGAAATTGAGAGAGAGCGCGAGGGGGGGTTTAGTACGTGTTACGGTTGACTCGTCTTCACTCCTGTCTTACCTTCCCAGACTGTAGCCTCTGTATCCTGGTCTCACAGACCTTCTTCACAAACAACAGACTGTTGATCTGGTTCTTTATTACATTGATATCTGAGAGAGAGAGAGAGAGAGAGAGAGAGAGAAATGGCGAGGTAGAATGAGAGGGAGGAAGGAGGAGGATAGGGGTGGGATGTGGAGAGGAGAGTTGAGGGAAAAAATATGAATATTTTAGATTTTCAGGATTTTATGTATACTTTGTTAAGTGTGGCGTCATGCATGTCACTGTGTGTCACTCTCTCTCTCTCTCTCTGTGTGTGTGTCTCTCTATGTGTGTGTGTCTCTCTCTCTGTGTGTGTGTGTGTGTGTCTCTCTGTGTGTGTGTGTGTGTGTGTCTCTGTGTGTGTGTGTGTCTCTCTCTCTGTGTGTGTGTTTGTGTGTGTGTCTCTCTCTGTGCGTGTGTCTCTCTCTCTGTGTGTCTCTCTCTGTGTGTGTGTGTCTCTCTCTCTGTGTGTGTGCGTGCGTCCTCTCTGTGTGTGTGTGTCTCTCTCTGTGTGTGTGTGTGTCTCTCTCTGTGTGTGTGTGTGTCTCTCTCTGTGTGTGTGTGTGTCTCTCTCTGTGTGTGTGTGTGTCTCTGTGTGTGTGTGTGTGTGTCTCTGTGTGTGTGTGTGTGTGTCTCTGTGTGTGTGTGTGTGTGTGTGTGTGTGTGTGTGTACCGTCTCCTGCGGTGTCCAGTGATCGTAGGTACTGTAGTTCTCCCAGAGCCTTGTCTTTAACAGCCTCCAGCTCAGACACTCTGTCTGTCAGCTTCAAGACGTTCAGAAACGCCTCGTAGTTACAGCTAGAGTCCCGGATCTACACACACACAGGTTTGTCAATAGGTGCTACAACAGCTGTATTTATAACAGTTCTTGATCTCTACCAACCACCCACAACTGGTTGATAAAGTGGTTATATTGATAATGATACAGATATTGATTATCAATGTCGTTTGATTGATTCCTCATGAAACCAGGACAAAAAAAGCCCCAGATTTTTTTTATTTTCACAAGATTTAATCCATAGAGTGGTCCTTTGGAGGAATGATTGTTGACATATATTTGACATTTCTTTCCAAAAGCATAATTGATAAGATATAAGTTGGCATATTTATGACACTGTGGCCAAAAAGAAAAATTTGCTACAAAGAAAAAGGTGTCATATGAAGCTTTACCGCTTGCTCTGTAATATGAATAGTATTTTGATTCCAATAACAATTTTCTTATGAATATAAAAAAATATAAACATGAATATTGAAAATACACCATTAGTTATTTGGCAAATTTTCACAATATTGTTGAACATAGTACAATCTAAAGTCATGGTCTTGAATAGCGGAGGTGCATAAAGATGACGGCTCCATGCACGTACAACAAATGCCTCGTTTGCTAAGTTTTCCGTATTGTACAGCGCTGTCCGTCACTCTTTTTTTGTATCGTCATAAGCAAAGTACACATGATCCCAATTTTCGCTCCAATTCCGTGGCAATTTGAAAAACAAAAAAAGTAGATAGTGCTAATTTGGCGGCACATTGAACCATGTCGCGCGGTGTAGTTTAAAAGCTCAGTGGATAAACTATGTCATATCTGAATTCCGCCATTTTTATGCCATTGGATTCACATTTTCCTGGTCTCGGTCTTGACTCGATCTCGGACCCCTCGCCCCCCCTCCCGGTCTTGACTCAGTCTGCCCCCCCACCCCCCCAGGTCTTGGTCGACTCTATTTGCTTTGGTCTTGAAAATCGGTTTCGCTTTAGGTGGTCTCGAACACAACACTGATACTCATATTACAGAGAAAGCGGTAAAGCTTCATATGCCACTGATTTCTGTTTTGGATCACCTACAGATGAAACATTATGGAGTCTTAAAGGAGGCCTGGGTAAGGCAACAATGTCATAAATATGCCAACTTTGATTAATTATTTCTCAATAATACTTTTAGATACAAATGTCAAATATATGTCAACAATCCTTCCTCCAATGGACCACTCTATGGATAAAATCTAGTGAAAATCATATTTTGTTGTCCTGGTTTTTTACTGATACTAACCATCCAGATAACAAACTGGTTGACGTAATCAGGATCACTCAGCTGGTTGACCAGTGGAAGGAGAACGCCTTGCGCCAGAATCTCCTGGAACATGGACACAATCACATTACATCACCATCAGAATCTCCTGTAACATGGAAACAATCACATTACATCACCATCAGAATCTCCTGGAACATGGACATAATCACATTACATCACCATCTTCAGAATCTCCTGTAACATGGACACAATCACATTACATCACCATCAGAATCTCCTGTAACATGAACCCAATCACATTACATCACCATCAGAATCTCCTGTAACATGGAAACAATCACATTACATCACCATCAGAATATCCTGGAACATGGACACAATCACATTACATCACCATCTTCAGAATCTCCTGGAACATGAACACAATCACATTACATCACCACAGAATCTCCTGGAACATGGACCCAATCACATTACCATCAGAATCTCCTGTAACATGGACACAATCACATTACATCACCATCATCAGAATCTCCTGTAACATGGACACAATCACATTACATCACCATCAGAATCTCCTGGAACATGGACACAATCACATTACATCACCATCGGAATCTCCTGGAACATGGACACAATCACATTACATCACAATTAGAAACTCCTGGAACATGGACACAATCACATTACCATCAGAATTATCCTGTAACATGGACACAATCACATTACATCACCATCCGAATCTCCTGTAACATGGACACAATCACATTACATCACCATCTTCAGAATCTCCTGGATCATGAACACAATCACATTACCATCAGAATCTCATGTAAAATGGACACAATCACATTACATCACCATCAGAATCTCCTGGAACATGAACCCAATCACATTACATCACCATCGGAATCTCCTGGAACATGGACACAATCACATTACATCACCATCAGAATCTCCTGGAACATGGACACAATCACATTACATCACCATCAGAATCTCCTGGAACATGGACACAATCACATTACCATCAGAATCTCCTGTAACATGGTCACAATCACATTACATTCCCATCAGTACTGTATGGGGCCATAAACAAACAAGAAACCGCACACCCAGGGGCAGCGTTTCTGGTGGGCGGAGACTAACGCGGGGAGACTTAAAACCGTTCTACCAACAAGTCTACTGTGGCACTAGGGCCGATAAAACTCGAGACCACTTTTATTCTACCCACAGAAACGCATGAAAGGCCCTCGCTCGCCCTCCCTTCAGCAAATCAGACCTTGACTCCATCTTCCTGCTTACAAACGAAAGCTCAAACAGGAAGTACCAGTGAAGCGCTCAATACGGAAGTGAGGCTACAAGACTGTTCTGCTAGTATAGACCGGGATATGTTCCGGAATTCATCCGAAGGAGTTTACCAAATCAGTACCGGACTTCATCAATAAGTGCATTGACATTGTCCCCACAGTGACTATACGAACGTATCCAAACCAAAAACAATGGATTACTATATAATAATACTATAAGCCATTTAGCAGACGCTTTTATCCAAAGCGACTTAGTCAAGTGTGCCTTTTTTAACCCTGGAATACCAGGGCGTGTTCTTAGAGCATGCGCAGACCAGCTGGCAAGTGTCTTCAGGGACATTTTCAATCTCTCCTTGTCCCAGTCGGTAATCCCAACATGTTTCAAGCTGATCACCATCATCCCTGTTCCCAAGAAGTCCAAGGTAACCTGCCTAAATGACCATCGCCCTGTAGCTCTCACCTCTGTATTTATGAAATGCTTTGAAAGGCTGCTTGTGGCTCACATCAATACAATCATCCTAGACACCCCGGATCCACTCCAATTTGCATACCGCCTCAGCAGATCAACAGATGACGCAATCTCTATTGCACTCCACACTGCCCTCTCCCACCTGGACAAGAGGAACACCAATGTGATGTTGTTGTTTATTGACTCAGTTCAGCGTTCAACACCATAGCGCCCTCCAAGCTCATCACTAAGCACAGGACTCTGACTTTGAACAACTCTCTCTGCAACTGGAACCTGACCTTTCTGACGGGCCGCCCCCCCAGGTGGTGAGGGTAGGCAACAACACCTCCGCCGCGCTGACTCTCAACACGGGGGCCCCCTCAGGGGTGAGTGCTTAGTCCCCTCCTGTACTCCCTGTTCACCCACGACTGTGTGGCCACGCACTACTCCAACGCCATCATTAAGTTTGCTGACGACAGCGGTGGTAGGCCTGATCACCGACGACGATGAGACAGCCTATAGGGAGGAGGTCAGAGACCTGGCAGTGTGGTGCCGGAGCAACAACCTCTCCCTCAACGTCAATAAGACCAAGGAGCTGATCATGGACTACAGGAGAAAGAGGGGAGAGCACGCCCCCATCCACATCGACAGGGCTGTAGTGGAGCGGGTCGAGAGCTTCATGTTCCTTGGCGTCCAGATCACTAAGGACTTAACATGGTCCATACACACCCGCGCAGTCGTGAAGAGGGACGGCAGCGCCTCTTCCCCCTCAGGAGGCTGAAAAGATTTGGCATGGGCCCTCAGATCCTCAAAAGGTGTGTGTGTGTGTGTGTGTGTGTGTGTGTGTGTGTGTGTGTGTGTGTATGTGTCTCACCCTGAGGAAATATCTCATGTTCTTGTTGTGGAAGTCTCCAGGAGGTAGTAACAGATAGAGCAGCACCTCACACAGATCCCTCAGGAACCCTGACACACAGAGACAGACAGAGAAGTCAGCATCTGAATGTGAACCTTATGATAAACCCACAGAGGTAAAAACCTGGAGCAGACGCACACCCACATCTTTTTTGTAGAGGTGCTGACTAACGGAGAGTAAACAGTAGAAAAAGAAAGTTGCACACGATATATATGCTCCCAACAATTTAATGGGAAAACTTCATTACTAACGTTTCGGCTGACCCTGAAGAAAGCGCTGCGTTGCCAACCGTTGGTTATAAGGTTTACCCCATTGTCTTTCATCCGATGGTGTCATTCTAACGCAACAAGCGTCTCCAGGAGCCATCTGTCTAGCAAACCGTGGAACTCATCCCTACAAATCTAGATTTTGCTCATCTGCCTAACACTAGTTGCCAGGACTATCATAGCTATGGAATGCCGTCAGACTGTTGCACTGGCTATTGGCTGCTACAGCAAACCATGTTCGATCAGCAGAGGAAACTTGTTCCCAGTCAGCAGCCCAGTACCAGTTTGTTTGAATCGCCATTACTGTAGCTAGTCTGCCAGCTTGCTGATGAAGTTGTAATGCACCAAAGTTATGGGGTTGTTCTCAGAAATCAGTATGTATCCGTCCCTGATAGCTGGCACTGGTGACTCGCTACGTTTGTCATTATACCCTGATGAAGACAGCTTGTCTGTCGAAACGTTTTTTCCAAGTGTTTTACTCAGTTCGCCAGCACCTCGCCTAAATAGGTGTGCGTTTCTTTCGCCTCTATGTGACTCGCTACGTTGTAACATTTGGCCAACACGAAGTCGCAGCTAGCGCAGTCAGCTGCTGCAGAACTCGGTGCACTAAACACAGCAGAACAGAAACTGTCTTATCATAAAACGTATTAATTGTGATATAGCTAGAATTTTACTACACTATGTAGCTACCTTGAGGGAGTATTTATTCAGCATTGAGTGTGTGAACTGGCGTCGGGTTAGCATCGCTTTCGTTTCATATGGCTCCCGAGTGGCGCAGCGGTCTAAGGCACTGCATCTCAGTGCTTGAGGCGTCACTACAGACCCCCTGGTTCGATTCCAGGCTGTATCACAACCGGCCGTGATTGGGTGTCCCATAGGGCGGCGCAAAATTGGCCCAGCATCGCCCGGGTTTGGCCGGTGTAGGCCGTCATTGTAAATAAGAATTTGTTCTTAACTGACTTACCTAGTTAAATAAAGGTTAAATAAAAAATAAACAAAAAATATGGAGACTGGCTCAGCTAGCAAGCAAAATAGTTAGCTAGCTAGCCAATTTTCATGCACATTTCGAATTTCACAATACTGATTCTACAACCACAATACTCCTTAGCTAGATGTAGAATTAGGTAGTTAAGACTTAAAAGAAAATGTCAAAATTAGCTACAGGTTTATAGTTTTTGTAAGATAAACTCTGACCTTATAACATCCGAAAATGTTACTGACAGCGTATTGTAGCCAAACTACTATTTTGATCTATCCCATGAGTGTTTGCGAGTTATCAGACAGATCATTGCAGACGGCGTTGTGCTATCTGACGTGAGACGGTGAGGTTTACCCATTAAATCCTTGGGCGCATATAGAGTGTGGGACTTTCTTTCTATTTAAAACACACAGAGGCTCAAAGGTGTTTCAACTGCCGAGGTGCAGCGTGTGAACCTTTCTCGTTCTTCAGGGTGTGTGTGTGTGTGTACCTTCTTCATCCTTCAGGGAGGTGCAGACCACGTCTCTACAGATGTTCCTCTCCATCTCCACCTCCGCCTCAAAGAACGACTCCACCATCTCCTCCGACAAGTCCCCTAGAAACACACCACCACCATGATCATAAACATCACCACCACCACCATCTTCATAATTATCCACATCATCATCATGTCTGATAGAGAAAGAGAGTGTGTGTGTGTCTCTGTCTGTGTGTCTGTCTGTGTGTGTGTCTGTGTGTGTGTGTGTGTGTGTGTGTGTCTGTGTGTGTGTGTCTGAGTGTGTGTGTGTGTCTGTGTGTCTGTCTGAGTGTGTGTGTGTGTGTGTGTGTGTGTGTCTGTGTGTCTGTGTGTGTGTGTGTGTCTGAGTGTGTGTGTCTGTCTGTGTGTGTGTCTGAGTGTGTGTGTGTGTGTGTGTGTCTGTGTGTGTGTCTGAGTGTGTGTCTCTGTCTGAGTGTGTGTGTGTCTGTATGTGTGTCTGTCTGAGTGTGTGTGTGTCTGTGTGTCTGTCTGAGTGTGTGTGTGTGTGTGTGTGTCTGTGTGTGTGTGTGTCTGTGTGTCTGTCTGAGTGTGTGTGTGTCTGTGTGTCTGTCTGAGTGTGTGTGTGTGTGTCTGTGTGTGTGTCTGTCTGAGTGTGTGTGTCTGTGTGTGTGTCTGTCCTTACTCTGTTTATTGTCTTCCCTGCCCTCCAGTCTGTCTTGGGCCTTTCTGAAGACTCGAAGGTGAGTAGCGAAGTCATCCACCAGTCTGGTGGTCAAATAAGGCTGCCAGTCTACATCTTTAGACCTGTATAACCGTGTGGTAAAACAGTAGTAATACACTCGTTATAGAGTAGTAATAGACTAGTTATGACGCAGTAATAAGAGTAGTAATAGACTAGTTAAAAAGCAGAAATAGACTAGTTATAATGCAGTAATAGAGTAGTTATAATACAGTAATAGAGTAGTTATAATGCAGTAAGACTAGTTATAATGCAGCAAAAGAGCAGTAATAGACTAGTTATAAAGCAGTAATAGACTAGTTATAATGCAGTAATAGAGTGGTAATAGACTAGTTATAATGCAGTAATAGACTAGTTATAATGCAGTAATAGAGTAGTAATAGACTAGTTATAATGCAGTAATAGTGGTAATAGACTAGTTATAATGCAGTAATAGAGTGTAATAGACTAGTTATAATGTAGTAATAGACTAGTTATAATGTAGTAATAGACTAGTTATAATGTAGTAATAGACTAGTTATAAAGCAGTAATAGGCTACTTATAATGCAGTATTATAATGTAGTAATAGACTAGTTATAATGTAGTAATAGACTAGTTATAATGCAGCAAAAGAGCAGTAATAGACTAGTTATAAAGCAGTAATAGACTAGTTATAATGCAGTAATAGAGTGGTAATAGACTAGTTATAATGCAGTAATAGACTAGTTATAATGCAGTAATAGACTAGTTATAATGCAGTAATAGAGTAGTAATAGACTAGTTATAATATAATGCAGTAATAGAGTGGTAATAGACTAGTTATAATGTAGTAATAGACTAGTTATAATGTAGTAATAGACTAGTTATAAAGCAGTAATAGGCTACTTATAATGCAGTATTATAATGTAGTAATAGACTAGTTATAATGTAGTAATAGACTAGTTATAATGTAGTAATAGACTAGTTATAAAGCAGTAATAGACTAGTTATAAAGCAGTAATAGGCTACTTATAATGCAGTATTATAATGTAGTAATAGACTAGTTATAATGTAGTAATAGCCTAGTTATAATGTAGTAAGACTAGTTATAATGTAGTAATAGTGGTAATAGACTAGTTATAAAGCAGTAATAGACTAGTTATAAAGCAGTAATAGACTAGTTATAAAGCAGTAATAGACTAGTTATAAAGCAGTAATAGACTAGTTATAATGCAGTAATAGACTAGTTATAAAGCAGTAATAGACTAGTTATAAAGCAGTAATAGACTAGTTATAAAGCAGTAATAGACTAGTTATAAAGCAGTAATAGGCTACTTATAAAGCAGTAATAGACTAGTTATAATGTAGTAATAGACTACTTATAATGCAGTATTATAATGAAGTAATAGAGTGGTAATAGAATATTACCGTGTAGAGAACTGGACCAGAGCGTTCTGGACAGTCTGTCTGATTTCCAGCAGAAAAGACTCATCCTCACTCAGAGCGTAATACCAGTACTGGATATAATCTCTCAATGCAAACAGGATGACCTGGAGAGGGGGAGGAGGGAGGGAGAGAGAGAGAAACAGGCCAGTCATCATTGTTGCTGTGAACTCCATGTTCATCGTACCTGAGGAAGTGGGAACTCAAAACACTTAGCTAGATTGCTGACTCTAAATATTATATTGTTTGTAGATAGCCAGGATAATAGGCTAATTGATGAATCTATCAGTAAATGTAGGCTAATGTCCTACAACAACTTTCCAGCGCTAGGCCTAGGCTACTTGATGTAGCCTAGGTCCCCTGTAGCTCAGTTGGTAGAGCATGGCGTTTGCAACGCCAGGGTTGTGGGTTCGTTTCCCACGGGGGGGCCAGTATAAAAACATGTATACACTCACTAACTGTAAGTCTCTCTGGATAAGAGCGTCTGCTAAATGACGTAAATGTAAATGTAATGTAAATGTAGGCCTATTCACTGCAAATGGCGCGCTTCACTCGGCTATGGAGGCGGATCAAAACCATACTAACTACAGCCTACTCCGGTTGTAAAGTGGTGCCATTAACTCAATATTAAGAGGTGAGAAATACTTTATATACTCACAGAAAGCTGTGACTCTCCTCTCTAACTACAACAGTAGTTGATCCTGGAAAGACAGCACTGCAGTAGATAGCGGCCGTTTTACTGGCTCCTGAAATTCTGCTATTTTATAATAATAATAATAATAATAATATGCCATTTAGCAGACGCTTTTATCCAAAGCGACTTACAGTCATGCGTGCATACATTTTTTTTTTGTGTATGGGTGGTCCCGGGGATCGAACCCACTACCTTGGCGTTACAAGCGCCGTGCTCTACCAGCTGAGCTACAGATATGCTGATCTTAAAGGAAAACTCATATTTTGGTATTTGTTTCATTAGTCCATTGTTGATATAGTCCCAAAATGTTTTGCATGTCAGCAATCAAGTTTGAAATACATATAACTTTCAAAATTCAGACATAAAGCATTTTGCATTATATGATGCAAACTGCACCATGCCTTCTGTTCTGTTGGAGAATGTGCAGTCACTGGAAAAAAAAAAAAAACTGGATGAACTCCGAGACTATCCTATCAACGGGACCTGAAGAACTGTAATATTCTATGATTCTCGTAGTCATGGCTGAACAAGGCCATGGATAATATACATCCGTTTCTTCATGCATTGTCTAGACCAGACGGCAGCCTCGGGTAAGACTAAAGGGGGAGGGGTGTGTCTTTGTTAAGAGCAGCTGGTGCACGATCTCTAATGTTAAGGAAGTTTCACGTTTTTGCTTGTTAAAATACCTCATGATAAAGCTGCACACCGTATTATTTACCAAGAGTTTTCAGCTATATATTTTTTCGTAACTGTCCATTTACCACCACAAACCGATTATGGCACTCAACAAGCTGTATAGACGGGTTGGTTGTTTATTAACAAAACCGACGCGTGCACAACTATGGGGCAAAACAGACGGGGGTTGGCTTAGATTGTTGACAACATGTAAGCTATATTTTGTCACCATTGTTTATTGAAAACATAAATAAATGTGCTGAATTAGCCCTTGTTGTCTCTCAAATAGATTGTTAGTTGTTGGTTAGCTAGCTAGCAAGCAAATATATTGCCATATTAGCATTGACATGAAATCAGTTAAAACACCTCAAAACAAGACATTGTATCAAGAACAAGATGAAACGAGCTGAAACGAGCCACTTATGATTCCCCAAATGGCGGTTTCTTGTCATTATTGGTAGCAATCTGGCAATCCAGAATCACAACAACATGCTGACTTCAGCCCCATGGAAGCGCCAACATCATTTTTGTGAAGTTGGAAGCTAACCCATCCATAGGGTGTTAAAGTGGAAGGGAAACACTAGGCTTTAGAACACCAGCTAACTGTAACTGTAAATCTAGCCCATCTATAGGGCTTTAAGCAAACAGGAAAATACACATCCAGAGGAGGCGCTTCTCGTGGCAGGTGATTTTAAGACAAGGAAACTGAAATCCGTTTTACCTCATTTTTACCAGCATGTCAACAGTGCAAGTATAGGTGACAAAACTCTAGATCACACCTTTACTCCACACACAGAAATGCATATCCCTTGCCCTCCCTTTGGAAAATCTGACCATAACTCTATCCTCCTGGTTACAAGCAAAAACTCAAAACAGGAAGTACCAGTGACGAGCTCAATACGGAAGTGGTCCAATGAAGCGGATGCTAAACTACAGGACTGTTTCACAGACTGGAATATGTTCCAGGATTCATCCGATAACACTGAGGAGTTTACTACATCAGTCACCGGCTACATTAATAAGGGTATCCACAACGTCGTCCCCACAGTGAACGTACGTACATATCCCAACCAGAAGTCATGGATTACAGGCAACATCCGCACTGAGCTGAAGGCTAGAGCTACCACTTTCAAGGAGCGGGACACCAATCTGGATGCTTATAAGAAATCTCACTATGACCTCCGACGAGCTATCAAACAAGCAAAGCATCAATACAGGACTAAGATTTAATCCTACTACGCCGGCTCTGACAATTGTCGGATGTGGCAGGGTTTGCAAACTATCAGGGATTACAAAGAAAAACCCAGCCGGGAGCTGCCCAGTGACACGAGCCTACCAGATGAGCTTAATGCCTTCTATGCTCACTTCGAGGCAAGCAACACTGAACCAAGCATGAGAGCACCAGCTGTTCCAGACGACTATGTGATCTCGCTCTCCGTAGCCGATGTGAGTTAGACCTTTAAACAGCTTAACATTAACACGGACGCGGGGCCAGATGGAATACCAGTATTCACTGACATTTTCAACCTCTCCCTGACCCAGTCTGTAATAACTACATGTTTCAAGCAGACCATCATAGTCCCTGTGCCCAAGAACGCCAAGGTAACCTGTCTAAATGACTATCGCCCCGTAGCACTCACATCTGTAGCCATGAAATGCTTTGAAAGTACTCTCATCAACACCATAATCTCAGACACCCTGGACCCACTCATATTTGCATACCCCCCCCCCAACAGATCCACAGATGATGCAATCTTTATTGCACTCCACACTGCCCTCTCCCACCTGGATAAGATGAACACCTATGTGAGAATGACGTTCATTGACTACAGCTCAGCGTTCAACACCATAGTGACCTCCAAGCTCATCACAAAGCTCAGGACCCTGGGACTAAACACCTCCCTCTGCAACAGGATCCTGAACTTCCTGATAGGCCGCCCCAGGTGGTGAGGGTAGGCAACATTACATCAGCCACACTGACCCTCAACACGGGGGCCCCTCAGGGGTGTGTGCTTAGTCCCCTCCTGTATTCTCTGTTCACCCACGACTGCAACACCATTATTAAGTTTGCTGACGAAACGACAGTGGTAGGCCTGCTCACCATCGATGACGAGACAGCAGGGATCATCAACTAGAGTCAGCCGCGAGCAGATTTTTTCTTGAGCAGATGGTCGGGGGGCCGGAACATAATTACAAATAATTTGTAGACTGCAAATTGACCGCAAGAAGCCCAAACATATATAATATGACTAAAACAATCATTTCAAACCTTGCTTACATTTGTATATGATCACGTCGCTCTATAATGCGTGGGAATACTTGGGAACAGATTTCCAAAAAGTGTGGTGCCAGGACACCAACATTTCCCTCAACATCAGCAAGACAAAGAAGCTGAGCATGGACTACAGGAAACGGAGGGCCAAGCACCCCCCTATCCACATCGATGGGGCTGTAGTGGAGCGGGTCGAGAGCTTCAAGTTCATCGGTGTCCACATCACTAAGGATCTATCATGGTCTACACACACCAACCCAGTCGTGAAGAGGGCACGACAACGCCACTTCCCCCTCCGGAGGCTGAAAAGATTTGGCATGGGCCAGCAGATCCTCAAAAATGTCTACAGCTGCACCATTGAGAGCATCTTGACTGGCTGCATCACCATTTGATATGGCAACTGCTTGGCATCCGACCACAAGGCGTTAGCGGGTAGCCTAGTGCGTATTGCCGAGTACATCCCTGGGGCCGAGCTCCCTGCCATCCAGGACCTCTATAGCAGGCGGTGCAGACTCCAGCCACCCAGCCACTCTCTGTTTATTATCTATGCATAGTCACTTTAATAACTCTACCTACATGTACATATTACCTCAATTACCTCGACTAACCGGTGCCCCACAGTGACTCGGTACCGGTACCCCCTGTATATAGCCTCGCTATTGTTATTTTCCCACAATTGCATTTGCAGCAACGGTCATATGCTTGTGCTTCTCAGAATGCATCTCTCCCTCCTCCGTGCGCACAGTGGGGAGAGGGAGTGAGAGTCAGCAGCCGACAGCGAAACAGGGACAGGCAGGTACTTTCATAGCAGGAATCAACGTAACGCAATAAGGCTATTACTGTTGACCAAATAATGGTTTTAGAACAATCAATCTACAAGAACGGAGATCACCGTCGTAAGCAAAATGCTTTGGTAACAGAAAGGCAATGTCTGTGTCTTTTCGGTTTAACGTCCCAGCTCTACATCGAACCCACAGTGGCCATACAAAACTACAGAGGACCACACAATGGGACTCACACACACACACACACACGGACACACACACACACAGTGACATCTGTAGAGAGACAGTGAGGCTGCGGATCCAGGCAGGTCGTGATCTAATTAGGCTACTTAATGACACGTCCTCACTTTATCTGGCTGCCATATAAACTAACTTTAGTGGACACATTTCAGTAATACAGTGCTGTGACAAAGTATTTGTCCCCTTTCTAATTTTCTCTACTTTTGCATATTTGTGATACCTTTAGATCTTCAACCAAAATCAGATAAAGGGAACCTTATTGAACAAATAACACAACAATGACATAGTTATTTCATTTATTTCATAAACAAAGTTATGCAACACCCAATTCCCCTGTGTGAAAAAGTAATTGCCCCCTTACACTCAATAACTGGTTGTGCCACCTTTCGCTGCAATGACTCCAACCAAATGCTTCCTGTAGTTGTTGATCAGTCTCTCACGTCGCTGTGGAGGAATTTTGGCCCACTCTTCCATGCAGAACTGCTTTAACTCAGTGACGTGTTTTTTCAAGCATGAACTTCTTGTCTCAAGTCCTGCCACATATCAATTGGGATTAGGTCTGGACTTCGACTAGGCCTTTCCAAAACTTCAAATGTGTTGCTTTTTAGCCATTTTCATGTGGACTTGATTGTGTGTTTTGGATCATTGTCTTGCCGCATGACCCAGCTGCGCTTCAGCTTCAGCTCACAGACGGATGGCCTGACATTCTCCTGTAAAATTCTCTGATACAGTCATGGTTCCTTCTATTAAGGCAAGTGGTCCAGGTACTGAGGCAGCAAAGCATCCCCAAACCATCGCACTACCACCAGCATGCTCGACCCTTGGTATAAGGTTCTTACTATGGAATGCAGTGTTTGGTTTTCGCCAGGCACAATGGGACACTTATTGTCCAAAAAGTTATACTTTTGACTCATCTGTCCGTAGAACATTCCAAGAGTCTTGATGACCATCCAGGTGCTTCCAGGTGCTTTTTGACAAACTTGAGGCAACTTTTTGGACGAGATGGGTCCAATTATGTCCGGCGAAAAGTATTCAACCCGAGTCATCAAGATAGTGTTTTTTTTTTTTTTTTTATGAATGTTTTACTAATGTTATAATTTTTCTTCCACTTTGACATTACAGTATTTCTTGTAGATCGTTGACAAAAAAATTACAATTAAATCAATTTTAATCCCACTTTGTAACAACAAAATGTGGAAAAAGCCAAGGGGTGTGTATACTTTCTGAAGGCACAGTAGTTGAAGACTGAAACAGGTGACTTGGTCATAGTTGGATAGATTGATTCAGCTGAAAAAGCAGAGTTGATTTTCAGAAGAAGAAGCTAGTAAGCAGAAAGTATCTATCATCACTGTGTTCCCTCTCGGTTTGGTTCATCCTTCTGTTCTGTCACTAACCTGTTGCAGAGGCTCGTCTATGTAGTTGGAGCCAGTCAGTCTCCTGTCTATCTTTATAGGCTTCGGAGCCAACCTCAGCTCATCCAACGTCTGGGAGAGGGAGGGAGAGGGGAGACGGGAGAGAGAGAGAGGGAGAGGGGAGACGGGAGAGAGAGAGAGGGAGAAAGGGAGATGTTGAGAGCGAGGAGGGGGAGGGGGTGGAAGAGAGAGAGAGAGAAAGAGATAGCCATTATTTATTTATTTGTGTGTGTGTGTGTGTGTGTGTGTGTGTCTGCGCGCACGCGTGTGGATGTGTGTGTGTCCTACCTTCAGTATACCCGTTTGCGTGGCCGGAAGGTAGGAGTGTTCACACTTCTCTAGATGTCTCTCTGAGTTGGTCTTCCCAAACAACAGAGTGACCGCAAAACCACTGGTGATGAGAGGAGAGGGAAAGGTGAGGGGGAGGAAGAGGAGAAGAAAGGTGAGGAGAGGAGGGAGAGGTGAGGTGAGGAGAAAGGGTGAGGTGTGGAGAGGAGAGGAGAGGAGAGGAGAGGAGAGGAGAGGAGAGGAGAGGAGAGGAGAGGAGAGGAGAGGAGAGGAGAGGAGAGGAGAGGAGAGGAGAGGAGAGGAGAGGAGAGGAGAGGAGAGAGGGAGAGGGAGAGGTGAGGAGAAAGGGTGAGGAGAGGAGAGGAGAGGAGAGGAGAGGAGAGGAGAGGAGAGGAGAGGAGAGGAGAGGAGAGGAGAGGAGAGGAGAGGAGAGGAGAGGAGAGGAGAGGAGAGGAGAGGAGAGGAGAGGAGTAGGGGTGAGGAGAGGAGAGAGGGAGAGGTGAGGAGAGGAGAGGAGAGGAGAGGAGAGAGGGAGAGGTGAGGAGAAAGGGAGAGGTGAGGAGAGAGGGAGAGGTGAGGAGAGAGGGAGAGGTGAGGAGAGGAGAGAGGTGAGGAGAGGAGAGAGGGAGCGGGAGAGGTGAGGTGAGGAGAGGAGAGAGGGAGAGGTGAGGAGAGAGGGGGAGAGGTGAGGAGAGGAGAGAGGTGAGGAGAGGAGAGAGGGGGAGAGGTGAGGAGAGGAGAGAGGGGGAGAGGTGAGGAGAGGAGAGAGGGGGAGAGGTGAGGAGAGGAGAGAGGGAGGGAGAGGAGAATAGAGGAGAGAGGGAGGGAGAGGAGAGAGGGAGATTTGAGGAGAGAGCAGAGAGGGAGAGATGAGGAGAGAGGGAGAGAGGGAGAGGTGAGGAGAGAGGGAGAGAGAGAGAGAGGGAGAGAGGAGAGGAGAGGAGAGGAGAGGAGAGGAGAGGAGAGGAGAGGAGAGGAGAGGAGAGGAGAGGAGAGGAGAGGAGAGGAGAGGTGAGGAGAAAAGTGAGGAGAGAGGGAGAGGTGAGGAGAGAGGGAGAGGTGAGGAGAGGAGAGAGGGAGAGGTGAGGAGGGGAGAGAGGGAGAGGTGAGGAGAGGATAGAGGGAGAGGTGAGGAGAGGAGAGAGGGAGAGGTGGGGAGAGGTGAGGAGAGGTGAGGAGAGGGAGAGGTGAGGAGAGGAGAGGTGAAAGGGGGGGAAAGGAGGAGAACATGTAAACCAGATTTCTAGATTACACAACAAAGACAGCCCATTTCATATGAACACATCTATAAATGACTTCATAACTTCAAACGTGTGGTACACACTTACCCTCCTACGAAGCAGCAGATATAGAAGGCCAGGTAGAAGATAGCGAAGGGTCCGAAAGTGACGAGGAACAGCACCACTCCTAGACCTCCCCATCCCCACACAGACAGACTGGCCTACAGGAAGAGACAGAGACTTTATTTCACTTTTTTGTTGATCTATTTCACTTTTTTGTTGATCTATTTCACTTTTTTTGGCAATGTAAACATATGTTTGCCATGCCAATAAAGCCCTTTGAATTGAATTGAGAGAAAGAGGGAGCGAGAGAGAGAGCGAGAGAGGGAGCGAGAGAGAGAGCGAGAAAGAGGGTTAACGTACAGCAACAAATCAGCACCAATATCACCCACCTAATTTGAAATTTTAGCTAAATAACACTAGAGAAAGTCAGATGGAGAGTGAGGGGGGGAGAGAGCATGATAGAGAGTTCCTCATCCTCATGTTTCCTGCTATTGTCAGAGCAGGAAACAGAGAAACTAACTGCTGACCTCACCACTAACGGCGTTAGCTCTCTCACTGCATCCTAACACAGTCTCACACAGCTTACAGGCTCACGCTAACAAGCTAACTGCTAATGCTAGCTCTCGCATTG
The DNA here is from genome assembly GCF_964263955.1 of Coregonus lavaretus. NCBI lineage: Eukaryota > Metazoa > Chordata > Actinopteri > Salmoniformes > Salmonidae > Coregonus > Coregonus lavaretus. The sequence goes on from NC_139994.1 coordinate 4,865,301, forward strand.
CAACCTGTGACCCAGTCTCATGCTAACAAGCTAACTGCTAATGCTATGCTAGCTTTCTCCCTGCATCCTGACCTTGTCTCACACAGCCTACAGTGCAGGCTAACACTAGCAAGCTAATGCTAGCAGGCTCCCTACGTAACCCAGTCTCCAGCCAATACTGGCACACATCATACAGGCTAACAACCTACAATGAGTTTATTCATTACCTCAGGTCATTAGCCTACATCTGAGAGTTTCTTCAGGCTACTTGAAAGACAGCCAGGCTAACAGCTAAAGCTGGTCCTAAATATATTCTGCATGAGGATTGTCTACCAGACGGTCTAAATTACAGATCATTTGTTTAGTTTACATTCTTCTGATGTTTTCTGAGAGAGGTAAACGTACCAGGAGTGCCAGGTGAGGTGATACGGGTGAGACAGGTGTCTGAGACTGTCACAGAGGGGTCATGCAGGTGAAACGGGGCAGGAAGGAAGGAAGGGAGAACTAGGCCATGGTTAACACAGACTGGCTCCTGAAAGGCCCAGCACAGGACAGGACAAGACAGGGCAGCTAGCGCTAGCCTATAAAGTAGCATGTTAAAAAGAAAGCATGACCAAGGGGAATAAAGAAGAGAAATTAAGACAGAATGTGATTTTGCCATCTGATCCAGAGCACCCTGCTGATCACTCACTGTAGAGTCACCACCCTGCTGATAGCTCTCACTGTAGGGTCACCCCAATGCTGATCACTCACTGTAGTCACCACCCTGCTGACCACTCACTGTAGTCACCACCCTGCTGATCACTCACTGTAGTCACCACCCTGCTGATCACTCACTGTAGTCACCACCCTGCTGATCACTCTCACTGTAGAGCCACCACCCGGCTGATTACACTCACTGTAGTCACCACCCTGCTGATCACTCACTGTAGTCACCACCCTGCTTATCACTCACTGAAGAATCACCATGCTGATGATAGTGATCAGGATAACATTGTGGGTTGTCTGTTTATCAGCTCAGGTTATCTACACTAGATGGATAGAGTTAGTGCCTGTGGTTCAGGTTATCTACACTAGATGGATAGAGTTAGTGCCTGTGGTTCAGGTTATCTACACTAGATGGATAGAGTTAGTGCCTGTGGTTCAGGTTATCTACACTAGATGGATAGAGTTAGTGCCTGTGGTTCAGGTTATCTACACTAGATGGATAGAGTTAGTGCCTGTGGTTCAGGTTTTCTACACTAGATGGATAGAGTTAGTGCCTGTGGTTCAGGTTATCTACACTAGATGGATAGAGTTAGTGCCTGTGGTTCAGGTTATCTACACTAGATGGATAGAGTTAGTGCCTGTGGTTCAGGTTATCTACACTAGATGGATAGAGTTAGTGTCTGTGGTTCAGGTTATCTACACTAGATGGATAGAGTTAGTGTCTGTGGTTCAGGTTATCTACACTAGATGGATAGAGTTAGTGTCTGTGGTTCAGGTTATCTACACTAGAGATGGACAGAGTGCCGGTGGGATGAGATAACCATCAGTACAGGAGGAAGGTTTCTAAGGACACATAGGTATTGTTCTCACTCTGACATAACAATAGTCAATGACCTATCAGTAACCAACATCTACTGAACAGAAATATAATTGCAACATGTAAAGTTTTGGTCCCATGTTTCATGACAACAGAAGTGCAATGCTATTTGGTTAGCAGCCACACACACATAATTCAATTGGCGTGCAATGACAAAGCAAAGTATATTTAGCAAACATGATGCATCATATTTCTAATGTTTATCATTGAAAGAATGTAGACAGCTACTTTTTCTAATGCATTTTAACTTGCTACCAGAGAAAAACTACACAAGATGAAAGAAAAACTACACAATATGAAAGAAAAACTACACAAGATGAAAGTACCAGAGATAAGTAGCCTACACATCAGTCAGAGAGCTGTCTGGATAGATAAGTAGCCTACACATCAGTCAGAGAGCTGTCTGGATAGATAAGTAGCCTACACATCAGTCAGAGAGCTGTCTGGATAGATAAGTAGCCTACACATCAGTCAGAGAGCTGTCTGGATAGATAAGTAGCCTACACATCAGTCAGAGAGCTGTCTGGATAGATAAGTAGCCTACACATCAGTCAGAGAGCTGTCTGGATAGATAAGTAGCCTACACATCAGTCAGAGAGCTGTCTGGATAGATAAGTAGCCTACACATCAGTCAGAGAGCTGTCTGGATAGATAAGTAGCCTACACATCAGTCAGAGAGCTGTCTGGATAGATAAGTAGCCTACACATCAGTCAGAGAGCTGTCTGGATAGATAAGTAGCCTACACATCAGTCAGAGAGCTGTCTGGATAGATAAGTAGCCTACACATCAGTCAGAGAGCTGTCTGGATAGATAAGTAGCCTACACATCAGTCAGAGAGCTGTCTGGTGATCCAACGATGAGAGCAAATATATTTAATCTGAGTGGAGAAGTACAACTGAAGCACAAAATGTGTCCTCCTACATTCATGATTTGGAGCGAATCCTGACTGAAGCCGAGCAGAATGTACAATAAGAAGCATTTTAGATCAGCTTTTACAAAACGCAGCAAGATATTTATGCGTTTTATCTTTCCTTTTCTGCGTGAAAAACACAGAATCCTGCGTTATGACCCCTGGAGAGACAGTAGAACCGCAGAGTTTCTAAACCCAGAGGCTCAACATCACAAGACTTCCAGGAATGGTTGCAAAGCAGACTCTGCAGACCAGACCGAGGTTTGGGGTTTGAGAAGTCAATGAGAGAAGTGAAACATTATTTCTTAGTTGTTAATTTTCTCGAATTCTAAATCCACAACCTAGATTCGAGCCAATGTCTTAAGTAGCTGAACATGTTATTACTCCAACTGACACTTTTTAATTTTCGTCAAGAATAACTTTATACGCATGCGCAGTTCGGCGCAAGACGACCGTTAGACCCAATGACGTGTTTCTGCGCATGAACTTAATATCTGTATTGTTTTAACATTTGGAAATAAATAGCGCCTCTTGTGTGCACTGCCGGTAATACAGTATAACCTGGTATGGATAATCGTAAAATAACACCCAACCCTAGTCTAGAGAGCATGACTCAGCGTGTCAGAACCATAGCAACAGTGTTCTCGAATGTGTTGAAACATGGCCACTCCTCTGTCACAGTAACAAAGTGCACCACATAATTACACAAGCACGTACATGCACACACATGTATCCTTCATCTGTTCAAAAGACCGGACATGTCATGGATGTACGTATGGAATGTTTAGAGGATTCCAGAACATCATACACACACAGTGGATGGGTCCTGACCTTTGCAGGGGTCAGGGTGATGGTTTTGAGTAGTACAGCAGCATTACTGCTATGAGTATCACACCAGGCAGGAGATAGCAGCAGCATCCTTCCAGTTGACACAGTTTTAACATCAACACCGTCTGTTCCAATCAACCACACTGGACAGAGCCGGGCTATCCCTACACAACTTCATATTACACACACACACACAGAGAAACGCACACACACAGCGTTTCCCTCACTCACAGAATCGTACAGCCTTGTCAGTCTCTTCCTGCTCACAAATTCACGTGAGAGTAAACAACACAACGTGAGAGTAAACAACACTACGTGAGAGTAAACAACACAACGGGCAAATAACAACAGAGCACTGACTTCTACAGGTCGTTGACCTCAGTGCTACAGCCTATTATATTACACTATTACAAAAAAATAAAAAATACCTGCATCCTACACACACTAGCTAAGGGACTGGGCTGTCAGAGAGAGCTTTATTTCACTAATGGTAGGCTAAATCTCAAATGCTAACATAACACCAGCCAGTCCACACACACTTTTGATCGTAAGGCTCACCTGGTATCTTTTTATTCAATCAGTCAGGGTCTTTATACTACTAACAGCAGGGATAAGGAGGCCTCTCCTCATTCACGAGGTGCCTGGCTGCTAGTAGACGTCCTTGACTTGACACACACACAGGTAATGGTGTTAGCGGGCCCATATCAGCAGGCCAGAGCCAGCGTTATCACAGTGGAGCCGCCAGGGAACAGTCACTGTCTGAATACAGGGACAGATAGGTAGTCATGGTATTGCTGGTGGCTAGCCTCCTTCACTCTGATTGAGGCTAACCTTATCTGCGCTAAGGGCAGACAGGTAGGCATGGAGGGGGGGGCTAGTGGGAGAGAATAGAAATCAAAACAACAACAGTTCAGCACGGTGAGTCACTCACCGGCCACAACAAATCAAAACAACAGAACTGTGGGTAACAATTATGTTAACGTCTTCCGTGATAATGTAGGGTAGCAAGAAGGTTCAGGGAAACTCCTCTCTGCCCACCATAGACTCAGTCAGCTGTAAAGAGTCTCGCCTATAGCTAGCTGTGGTCATACCATGTCTCGTCTCTCATACACTCCACTGTATAATGTCCATCATTCAGCTAAAGGATGACAGGGTTTATTAAACCACTACTATTTACAGGCTGAGGTAGCAGTCAGTGTACTGTCCTAAATGTGCAGCAGAAACTGCCCTGAGCCGAAGGCTGAGAGTAGAGCCTCTATTCCCTTGCTAGAAAACTACCGTAGCACACTGGTCAACGGGATAGTGGAGACTGGAGAGGATGTCATAGGCGTCTGGTTCACACACGCCATCAGAGGACGAGAGCCAACGGTTCCAAATGCAAGAGAAGGGTTCCAAACGAGAGCGAAGGGTTCCAAAACAAGAGCAAAATAGTTTTAAAGCTTAGTTGCATCTTGTAAGTCCATTTTTGGACTTACAAGTAATGATATATACACATTGATTATTGAAGAATATAACTTATAAATGCCTCAAGAGCTTAGTTCAACTGTCGTACACCACCAGAACCCAAAATAAGCTTATAATTTTGATATCATGGATGGTCAGTCCTTGCATCCATAGCTGTCTATTAATCTGAGAGTAGGCCGATCCCTCAGCTTCCTAACCTCTCTGGATTACAACCAAATGATGATAAATGTACTATATTACCTATTGGATCACTAAAAAATACAACATTTACATTACCGTGTAGTTTACCAATAAAATGGTCTGATGGTGATGTGGATATACTCTGAATGCATATCCCAAAATAAATAAATGATCTCATTCAAATACATTTTAATAGAAAGTTAGCAAAAATAGATAAGATCTTGCTACCATGGAAAGGTAAATACCTGTCTATTTGTGGAAAAATCACCCTGATTAACTCTTTAGTATTATCACAGTTTACCTATTTGCTTATGGTCTTGCCTACAGTTTTTTTTAAATTAGATGAGAAAAATATATTCAAATTTTTTTCAAATGGCAAGCCAGACAAAATTAAACGGGCCTATTTATATAATGAATATGAATTCGGAGGACAAAAATGACTAAATATGAAAGCATTAGACCTATTACTAAAAGCTTCAGTCATACAAAAGTTATACTTAAATCCAAATTGGTTCTCTAGCAAATTAGTAAGATTGTCTCACGCCATGTTCAAGAATGACCTTTTTCCCTTTATTCAGATTACAACCTCTCACTTTCAGTTATTTGAAAAGGAAATAATCTCCCAAATATCACTATTTCTAAAACAAGCCATAGAAAGTTGGTTGCAATTTCAATTTAATCCTCCAGAAACGACAGAACAAATATTGCAACAAATATTGTGGTTAAACTCAAATATACAAATTGATTAAAAAATGTTATTTTTTGAAAAAATGTTTAAAAAAGGTATAATCTTCATTACATTTACATTTTAGTCAGTTAGCAGCCGCTCTTATCCAGAGCGACTTACAGTTAGTGAGTGCATACATTTTCATACTTCATAAATGATATCATAGGTAGAACTGGTGGAGTTGTCGCACATGCAGCTAACAAAAACATATGGAAATGTCTGCTCTACCCAAAATTACAACCAAATAATTGCAGCATTACCGCAAAAATGGAAGAGGAAAGTAGAAGGGGGAAAAAGTAAGGAACTTGTCTGTCGGCCCTGCATTAAAGAACATAATTGGTTAAAGAAAACGGTGATAAATAAAAAAGTATACCCGTTTCATTTAAGGACCAAAGGATTGACAGCCGTCCCACATAGATTGCAAAATAGTTGGGAAGAGATTTGACTTACCGTTTCCATGGCAGATAGTTTATGAACTGATACGCAAAACGACGCCGGATTCATAACGTTTAATTATTATACAAAATTCTTGCAACCAATAGAATGTTATTTATATGGGGTATACAATCGTCCCAGCTCTGCAGATTTTGCTGCGAAGAGACAAAATCATTAGATCATTTGTTTTGGTACTGTCCATTTGTAGCTTGTTTTTGGTCACAGGTCCAGGAATAACTGAAGGATTGCAATATTTACCTGGAGCTAACCCTGCAGATAGCACTACTGGGTGATCTGAAAAGTCATAGTCAATCGATCAATAATATAATAATACTTTTAGCAAAAATGTTTATTTTCAATTTACAATCTGTAGAAACAATGAGAATAGAAGGGTTCAGAACATCACAGTACAGTTGAGAAATATATGGCAAGTAGAAATCCAATATGGATGGTGTTAAGAGATAGATGGGTGGTGTTGAATGGAGCTGAAGGATGGGACTAATAACAACAAAATAACTAATGTAAAACATACGGTGTCCATAATAAGTATATAGGTTGAGAACTTTTGTGAAAGAGCACAGTTTGGGGGATATGGCATGAGGCGGGGTGGCCACTTTCCAATTAAGGATTCTGGCTTTAAACAAGAGCTCAAGGTTCCAAGCTGAAGCAGCACAAAGCATTCCTTGAAGACAAAAACAGTTGTCCCCATCACATGAAATCAGTCAGTCAGGTTTCACTTCCCTCGGTCACCACAGCCCCTGTGACCCATGACAGTGACTAAGGGTTTAGGCTGTGCTTCATTTGTAAATTGGGAGGTGACCTGGGGGATTCGGAGGTACTGGAATGCATGAGAATAATATATATTTTTTAAATATTCCCCTTTATAATAAAGCATTGCATGATTCCCTTTATAATAAAGCATTGCATGATCCCCTTTATAATAAAGCATTGCATGATCCCCTTTATAATAAAGCATTGCATGATCCCCTTTATAATAAAGCATTGCATGATCCCCTTTATAATAAAGCATTGCATGATCCCCTTTATAATAAAGCATTGCATGATCCCCTTTATAATAAAGCATTGCATGATCCCCTTTATAATAAAGCATTGCATGATCCCCTTTATAATAAAGCATTGCATGATCCCCTTTATAATAAAGCATTGCATGATCCCCTTTATAATAAAGCATTGCATGATCCCCTTTATAATAAAGCATTGCATGATTCCCTTTATAATAAAGCATTGCATGATTCCCTTTATAATAAAGCATTGCATGATCCCCTTTATAATAAAGCATTGCATGCATTGTCATCACTTTTGTGTGCTGGCATAGAGCAGTAGAGGCGCTTGCAGAAGTTGCACACATGGGGATTTTTTTTTAAGCCTAGGGTCAACATTTTTGGGGGCCTTTTATAAACGCATTTCATTCAATACTACATCATTTTTAGATTACTGGAGACTTTAACAGAATATTTTTCAATACCTCACAAATGATCGAAAGGCTACTTTGACACTGACAAACTGAGATCAATAGAAACCGTCCTGGTATTTTAATCCATCAATAGCCTAGGCGTGTGGAGACACATATTGTACAATATGAGGAGGAAATTATAGTCCTAAAAAAAGCTTTTCAGTTTCACTGACTCACCCAATGATGCGCAGCTCACTCACCGGCGACGGCCGATGAACTCGTGCCAAAAGCCTTTACTTTGTAAAACAATGCTGTTCGCTCAACAGGCCTATTTGGAAGTTGATAACATCATCGGTAGCCTACAGACAGACTATTCTTCTCCTTTCAGCAGAATCCATTTGCTTTCCAACCTGTGTTTTCCCGCAACTGTAGTTTAAATACTACGAAAGGCCTGTTTTGGCTGCACGATGTTCACTGACAGACTTTCCACGCTTTCCCGACTGTAGGCGATGCCTTGTGATTGGGCTAAACACAATCCACAGCTAGGCATAAAAAATCAAATAAAAAATGTATAAGCTATTGATCCTGGTGTGGTATTCTGAATGATTTCATTCCTTTCTGAACAGACAGCAGTAATTCTATAACTTTAGCAAATGCGTTTCAATTTATCAGGGGTGCTGCGGCACCTCCTGCACCCTTCCCTCGGCTATGATTCTGTAAGGAAATAAATGATGAAGTGCAACGCTGGAGAGATGAGTCAATCAGAGCAGAGAGAGGGAGAGAAATCACAGAAAGTGAATCTCATTCTATCCTTGTGAGATACAGACGCGCTTCTCTCTCTCTCTCACCAAAGCAACGGCCACACGTTGCTCTATAGGCTACGATGTTACGCAAACCATAAATCCGGGCCGGACAAACACAAATCAATTCTTAGAATATCAGGCACATTTTCACACTAAGTTGTTTAGGGGGCAGGAGAATTACAGGAGGCGTCGATTGAATTACCTCCGATTTTATTCAACTTTTTACATTGCAAACAATGTTATTTTTTTTATTTTTTCATGCAACGAGAGGTACCGGATGTTGGCAAATGGGTTCTGGAACAAAAGAGTCCAAAACTGAGAGGTGACTGGTCCTGTTCCAATTAAGCATTGGGGTTAGGGGTAAGAGGTAAGAGGTCAGGGGTCAGCGAATTCCTGTTTCAGCTCTGACAGCGGCACAGCTCCCTTGATCCCCATGACAGTGAGGAGTTACTAACGTTGGGCAAGGGGTTAGGGTTTATTTAGTGAGGGATTAACATTTACATTTACGTCATTTAGCAGACGCTCTTATCCAGAGCGACTTACAGTTAGTGCCTACATTATTTTATTTTTTCATACTGGCCCCCCGTGGGAATCGAACCCACAACCCTGGCGTTGCAAACACCATGCTCTACCAACCGAGCTACCTCCTTGCCGGCCATTCCCTCCCCTACCCTGGACGACGCTGGGCCAATTGTGCGCCGCCCCATTGGTCTCCCGGTTGCGGCCGGCTACGACAGAGCCTGGATTTGAACTCTAGTGACACAGCTAGCACTGCGATGCAGTGCCTTAGACCACTGCGCCACTCGGGAGATTAACTCAGCACATTAATGCTCTCCTCTGAGAAAGTGAGTGGATCTCCCAGAGGGGAGGGAGGGAGCTTGGGCTGAGCTGGGCTGGGGGGCCTCAGTATGATGACGTATACTGGGCTCACTGCTCCTGCTGCTCCCATAGACTGCGGACTGTTAAAGCTGTCTTGGGTGACCCCAGGCTGATGCAGGCCGCGTGTGCGTGCGTGTCTGTGTGGAGCAGCAGTTCTGATGGACTGGCGCCTCCCTGTCACTAAGCTGTGATTAAGACAGATGAATGAGATTTAGCTGTGAGAGGAACACATCTCAGCGAGGCTGTTATTACACTAACACCAGTTACACCACAACAGCCATCTCCCTTCAGTCTGCCTGGCTCTTGTGCTCCGGGTTGTGTTCAGTCAGGCCCTAACAATTGTCAAAGACTCCAGCCACCAAAGTCATAGACTGTTCTCTCTGGTACCCCAAAGCGAGCGGTACCGATGCACCAAGTCTGTTGCCAACAGGACCCTGAACAGCTTCTACCCCCAAGCCATAAGACTGCTAAATAGTTCATTAAAAAGTTCACCAATAGTGACTATCTGCATTGATCCTTTTTGCACTAACTCTTTTGACTCATCACATACGCTGCTGCTACTGTTTATTGTCTATCCTGTTGCCTAGTCACGTTATCCCTACCTATATGTACATACTGTATCTACCTCCATTACCTCGTACCCCTGCACATGGACTCAGGACTGGTACCCCATGTACAGTGGGGGAAAAAAGTATTTAGTCAGCCACCAATTGTGCAAGTTCTCCCACTTAAAAAGATGAGAGAGGCCTGTAATTTTCATCATAGGTACACGCCAACTATGACAGACAAAATGAGAAAAAAAATTCCAGAAAATCACATTGCAGGATTTTTTATGAATTTATTTGCAAATTATGGTGGAAAATAAGTATTTGGTCAATAACAAAAGTTTCTCAATACTTTGTTATATACCCTTTGTTGGCAATGACACAGGTCAAATGTTTTCTGTAAGTCTTCACAAGGTTTTCACACTTTTGCTGGTATTTTGACCCATTCCTCCATGCAGATCTCTTCTAGAGCAGTGATGTTTTGGGGCTGTCGCTGGGCAACACAGACTTTCAACTCCCTCCAAAGATTTTCTATGGGGTTGAGATCTGGAGACTGGCTAGGCCACTCCAGGACCTTGAAATGCTTCTTACGAAGCCACTCCTTCGTTGCCCGGGCGGTGTGTTTGGGATCATTGTCATGCTGAAAGACCCAGCCATGTTTCATCTTCAATGCCCTTGCTGATGGAAGGAGGTTTTCACTCAAAATCTCACGATACATGGCCCCATTCATTCTTTCCTTTACACGGATCAGTCGTCCTGGTCCCTTTGCAGAAAAACAGCCCCAAAGCATGATGTTTCCACCCCCATGCTTCACAGTAGGTATGGTGTTCTTTGGATGCAACTCAGCATTCTTTGTCCTCCAAACACGACGAGTTGAGTTTTTACCAAAATGTTCTATTTTGGTTTCATCTGACCATATGACATTCTCCCAATCCTCTTCTGGATCATCCAAATGCACTCTAGCAAACTTCAGACGGGCCTGGACATGTACTGGCTTAAGCAGGGGGACACATTTACATTTACGTCATTTAGCTGACGCTCTTATCCAGAGCGACTTACAGTTAGTGCATACATTATTATTTTCATACTGGCCCCCCGTGGGAAACGAACCCACAACCCTGGCGTTGCAAACGCCATGCTCTATCAACTGAGCTACCTCCCTGCCTGCCATTCCCTCCCCTACCCTGGACGACGCTGGGCCAATTGTGCGCCGCCCCATTGGTCTCCCGGTTGCGGCCGGCTACAGCAGAGCCTGGACACGTCTGGCACTGCAGGATTTGAGTCCCTGGCGGCGTAGTGTGTTACTGATGGTAGGCTTTGTTACTTTGGTCCCAGCTCTCTGCAGGTCATTCACTAGGTCCCCCCGAGTGGTTCTGGGATTTTTGCTCACCGTTCTTGGGATAATTTTGACCCCACGGGGTGAGATCTTGCGTGGAGCCCCAGATCGAGGGAGATTATCAGTGGTCTTGTATGTCTTCCATTTCCTAATAATTGCTCCCACAGTTGATTTCTTCAAACCAAGCTGCTTACCTATTGCAGATTCAGTCTTCCCAGCCTGGTGCAGGTCTACAATTTTGTTTCTGGTGTCCTTTGACAGCTCTTTGGTCTTGGCCATAGTGGAGTTTGGAGTGTGACTGTTTGAGGTTGTGGAAAGGTGTCTTTTATACTGATAACAAGTTCAAACATGTGCCATTAATACAGGTAACGAGTGGAGGACAGAGGAGCCTCTTAAAGAAGAAGTTACAGGTCTGTGAGAGCCAGAAATCTTGCTTGTTTGTAGGTGACCAAATACTTATTTTCCACCATCATTTGCAAATAAATTCATTACAAATCCTACAATGTGATTTTCTGGAGAAAAAAAGTTCTCAATGTCTGTCATAGTTGATGTGTACCTATGATGAAAATTACAGGACTCTCATCTTTTTAAGTGGGAGAACTTGCACAATTGGTGGCTGACTAAATACTTTTTTCCCCCACTGTATATACTTACTGTTTATTTATTCCTTGTGTTTTTTTATTTGTATTATTTTAATTTTTTTCTCTCTGCATTGTTGTAAAGGGCCCGTAAGCATTTCACTGTTAGTCTACACCTTTTGTTTACGAAAAATGCGATTTGATTATACGCCTACGGAGTACGGAGTTCAACCCAGGTCATTCAGACAGTGACTTGTTAACTGTGAAGAGGGTTTGAGAAGACAAAAAGACAGTCTGTAACAGGGTTGTGATATCTGGCACAACACCGTGCTCTCTTTCTTCCATAACACCCCAGATTAACTGGAGACAAGGCGCCAAGTCGGCCACAGCCTTACCTTACCCAGAGTGGTCAGAGAAGTTGTAATCAGACTGTTACATATTAGGAGTTAATGACTACAAGCAGATACAGCGAAGCTATTAGATACATCTCACAGCAGAGAGACGTGACATAGGAGACAGACTTTATAAGCAGATATAACTAGATCCAACACAGGAAGGGCCTTGACACCAGGGTAAAACTGTTGTTTATTGACCTGGTAGTCACCAGAGAACTGTTAAGGGGTCTACATAGAGTGACTTTATAACCAGTTATAACTACATTACTGGCAGATAGTGCAACACACCACCATGCTTAACTACAGCATCATGTTTTATAAACATTACAGCTGCAAAACACTGTCAGTTCAGACAATATAGAAATTATACTGAGTAGTCCTGCTGAGATAACAATTCCCCATTCCCCTTGACATGCAGTCATATCTGCTCTATATGATACATATCCATTTTGGACTTGACACTGGTCTGACATATCCCTATTTCAAGGAACAAATGGAGCTGGATAGAAACTCTGACTTACCACCTTCAAAAGCCATATAACTGAAGCTACTTTGCATGTAGCTATCTAGATTGCTAGAATAAGCATAGTGAAATGGTTGCAACAGCACAGGCATACTCGACATACATAGCCCACAAACTAGACTAGTAATGACAGTTGTAAGCCAGATAATGATGGGGGCAGAGAGACTAAAGGTCACATATAAATGGATGACTACACAGCGCAGGGCAGGGTAGTCATAAGTAGCTAGCTAGCAAGCTAACCAAACATGTCAAATCAGAACCATTGAATTAAATTCGTAGCTAGCTAAGCAAGGGGCACCACCAAGAGAGCGGCACCATGAAGACCAAGGAGCTCTCCAAACAGGTCAGGGACAAAGTTGTGGAGAAGTACAGATCAGGGTTTTAAAAAATATCAGACACTTTGAACATCCCACGGACCAGGCAAGGAAGGCATTAATCAGAGGCAACAAAGAGACCAAAGATAACCTTGAAGGAGCTGCAAAGCGTCACAGCGGAGATTGGAGTATCTGTCCATAGGACCACTTTAAGCCGTACGCTCCACAGAGCTGGGCTTTACGGAAGAGTGGCCAGAAAAAACCCATTACTTAAAGAAAAAAATAAGCAAACACATTTGGTGTTCGCCAAAAGGCATGTGGGAGACTCCCCAAACATTTGGAAGAAGGTTATCTGGTCAGATGAGAGTAAAAATAGCTTTTTGGCCATCAAGGAAAACGCTATGTCTGGCGCAAACCCAACACCTCTCATCACCCCGAGAACACCATCCCCACAGTGAAGCATGGTGGTGGCAGCATCATGCTGTGGGGATGTTTTTCATCGGCAGGGACTGGGAAACTGGTCAGAATTTAAGGAATGATGGATGGCGCTAAATACAGGGAAGTTCTTGAGGGAAACCTGTTTCAGTCTTCCAGAGATTTGAGACTGGGACGGAGGTTCACCTTCCAGCAGGACAATGACCCTAAGCATACTGCTAAAGCAGTATGCTTGTGGTTTAAGGGGAAACATTTAAATGTCTTGGAATGGCCTAGTCAAAGCCCAAACCTCAATCCAATTGAGAATCTGTGGTATGACTTAAAGATTGCTGTGCACCAGCGGAACCCATCCAACTTGAAGGAGCTGGAGCAGTTTTGCCTTGAAGAATGGGCAAAAATCCCAGTGGCTAGATGTGCCAAGCTTATAGAGACATACCCCTAGATACTTGCAGCTGTAATTGCTGCAAAAGGTGGCTCTACAAAGTATTGACTTTGGGGGAGTGAATAGTTATGCACGCTCAAGTTCTTATTTTTTTTTCTTATTTGTTGTTCGTTTCACAATAAAAAATATTTTGCATCTTCATAGTGGTAGGGCATGTTGTGTAAATCAAATGATACAAACCCCCATAAAATCAATTTTATTCCAGGTTGTAAGGCAACAAAATAGGAAAAACACCAAGGGGGGGGGGGGGGGGGGGGGGGGGGGGTGTAGGTAGATAACTTTGTGCTATAGCTAGCTACTAAGCAATTAACTACTTTGCTCTAGAAAACCCTTCTCCGTAGGGTTTCAGCAGTTAGCCTCGCCCACAGTTGGCTGCGGGTGAACTACAATTCCGACACTGTGTTTTAACGTTTAGAAACATCAATAATCATCGCTTGAGAAACGGTTTTCAAAACATATGCTGATATGCAGTGTTTCTGCTGCAGTCATTTAACTGTGGCGCTGCGCCACGTCAAAATCATTGCCTCCACGCCCAAAAAATATTAAACATGAAAAAAATCTGCCAAGGCGCACTTTAAAAATGCTAGAACAGTCCAAATGTACTTTTCCTCTGCAAACAAAACGAGTAATGAATAGAACAATCAGACAACCCCATAGCAGAATAGTTGATTTACAGTGAGAGAAAAAAGTATTTGATCCCCTGCTGATTTTGTACGTTTGCCCACTGACAAAGAAATTATCAGTCTATAATTTTAATGGTAGGTTTATTTGAACAGTGAGAGACAGAATAACAACAAAAACATCCTGAAAAACGCATGTCAAAAATGTTATGAATTGATTTGCATTTTAATGAGGGAAATAAGTATTTGACCCCCTCTCAATCAGAAAGATTTCTGGCTCCCAGGTGTCTTTTATACAGGTAACGAGCTGAGATTAGGAGCACACTATTCAAGGGAGTGCTCCTAATCTCAGTTTGTTACCTGTATAAAAGAAACCTGTCCACAGAAGCAATCAATCAATCAGATTCCAAACTCTCCACCATGGCCAAGACCAAAAGGCTCTCCAAGGATGTCAGGGACAAGATTGTAGACCTACACAAGGCTGGAATGGGCTACAAGACCATCGCCCAGCAGCTTGGCGATTATTCGCAAATGGAAGAAACACAAAAGAACTGTCAATCTCCCTCGGCCTGGGGCTCCATGCAAGATGTCACCTCGTGGAGTTGCAATGATCATGAGAACGGTGAGAAATCAGCCCAGAACTACACGGTAGGATCTTGTCAATGATCTCAAGGCAGCTGGGACCATAGTCACCAACAAAACAATTGGTAACACACTACGCCATGAAGAACTGAAATCCTGCAGCGCCCGCAAGGTCCCCCTGCTCAAGAAAGAACATATACATGCCCGTCTGAAGTTTGCCAATGAACATCTGAATGATTCAGAGGAGAACTGGGTGAAAGTGTTGTGGTCAGATGAGACCAAAATCGAGCTCTTTGGCATCAACTCAACTCGCCGTGTTTGGAGGAGGAGGAATGCTGCCTATGACCCCAAGAACACCATCCCCACCGTCAAACATGGAGGTGGTAACATTATGCTTTGGGGGTGTTTTTCTGCTAAGGGGACAGGACAACTTCACCGTATCAAAGGGACGATGGATGGGGCCATGTACTGTCAAATCTTGGGTGAGAACCTCCTTACCTCAGCCAGGGCATTGAAAATGGGTCATGGATGGGTATTCCAGCGTAACAATGACCCAAAACACACGGCCAAGGCAACAAATGAGTGGCTCAAGAAGAAGCACATTAAGGTCCTGGAGTGGCCTAGCCATTCTCCAGACCTTAATCCCATAGAAAATCTGTGGAGGGAGCTGAAGGTTCGAGTTCCAAACGTCAGCCTCGAAACCTTAATAACTTATAGAAGATCTGCAAAGAGGAGTGGAACAAAATCCCTCCTGAGATGTGTGCAAACCTGGTAGCCAACTACAAGAAACGTCTGACCTCTGTGATTGCCAACAAGGGTTTTGCCACCAAGTACTAAGTCATGTTTTGCAGAGGGGTCAAATACTTATTTCCCTCATTAAAATGCAAATCAATTTTTTAACATTTTTGACATGCGTTTTTCTGGATTTTTTGTTGTTATTCTGTCTCTCACTGTTCAAATAAACCTACCATTAAAATTATAGACTGATCATGTCTTTGTCAGTGGGCAAACGTACAAAATCAGCAGGGGATCAAATACTTTTTTCCCCTCACTGTACCTCGTCGGCTTGTTGTTCTGTGAGAAATATTCCTCTCGAGGCGCATTCAAGTTTCGAGTGCCATAGGGAAGGGAAACCTGCATTCTGACAAGCAATCAATGCACAGCAAATTCTTGCAATCGCGGGGAAAATAGCATGTTTAATGGCCTTTGTTAAAAAGAGGGCGATCCCAGCTTTCCATTCAAACTTTATTTCTCAACTCCTAAATATGCGTGAACTGCACCATTGTAAACCCAGAGTTTTTAGCAGCATCATGGTTAAGCAGTTTCCACTCAGCAATTCACAGTGAGTGCATAGGAGAGTGGGGCTAAATGTAACACGGGTCTATTGTCGGTTAACTTGGGGTAAAACGCCACCCTACCTCAGAATCATTTTTTTGGAGTGAGAGTAGTGGCAACCAGGGAAAGTGTTGGGGTAGGTGGCGTGTTACCCCGGGTGGCGGTTCACCCCAAGTTTTTTGGGACATTAAATTAATCAATAGGCTGCTAATTAGTTAAAAAGATTACATTTGGGATCTAGCTAATGATTAGCCCAATAGGATACATGCAGATAGGCTACCCCATGCTTCAGCCTATTTATTTATAGCCACTATGCTGCATCAGTTGGGCTACAGGTGATAATGCTTATTGCTAATAGCATACCAGATAATATGGGCCATGCATAGGCTAAATGCATGGTCAAATATGTTCAAATAATTTAAACAAATAACTGTATCAATATGTTATAGGGCCCATTTCTGGAGGTGGAAATCATATTTTGGAGTAGAAAATCACCAGAAGTGAGATTCTCAGTCTTTCTACATAAACCCCATCATCTTTCATATTAGCGAAAAATATATACAGTATACACTTACTGTAGCAGTTTTGCACATATCCATATGCTGTGTGTGCCTCCAGTTGACAAACTACACTTCCTCCCCAGTTATGCCTACACACAGATGTTCGGAGCACGCCAGATAGCTAACTAACACAGGTTACCGCCTCTGTCTTCTGTTGTGGGAACACTAACCCTACCCCTAAAAAGGTGTGTAGTAATTTAACCTTTTATTATTATTCTCCCTGATGTTAAATAACTGTTCCTTATGTTTCCAAAACCGTACAGCAAGAGATGCGTTTTAATGTTCAGAACGAGAGACAGGTCTCCCCCGGACTAAAGGTAGTTGACGTTAACATCTATTTGCAGCATCATGATGATGTGGCCGGTGACACACTTTGCTTCTTGAAAGTCCAATATCTTGAAAACTTGACTGCTGTCATTCAAAACATTTCGAGAGTGTATTAACAGTGGACTAAAGGACAAAAAAATCCCAAAATATAGTTTGAGTGGAATTCCCCTTTAACTAGTTAGTTAGCAGGCGAAGTTAGATATTGCCAGGAAGCAAATAGAGCAACTGACATCGATGTTGCTAGCCACCACCTAGCTAGCCAACTAACTATTTTGGGACGCACCCATTCCATTCTCACCTGAGCTAAAGAAATTTTCCTCTTAGCAACGTCGTTACAACTCATAATGTGATCGCATAACGTTGGTTATTTAACCTAGCCAGCAAGCTAATTCCAGCACGATGTTGTCACTAAGGATAACTTCAGCTCATCGTATTAGCTGTCTAATCCTGGACTGACTAACACGGAGTTAGCAAGGAGGCTTTTTCAAAACAGACAAGTCTGTCTGTGCTCGTCTTCCTGAGTTTACCTGTGGTCCGATGCTAAACGGTTAGCTAGCTATGTGGCTAGCTAGCTGTCACTGCCCAGCGCAGAAAACAAACTATAGACTCGCCTTTAAGCGAGTATGAACTTACCTCTGCAAACATCGTTTACAATGTTGTGGATGTCGAGGCTTGGGCTAATCCCGCCACATTGTACGAGGCGTAACTATATAGTTTAAAAACGGTTGTATCTCCACTCTCCGTAGTCTCTTCGGAGAGTCGCCATGTTGCAGCTTTACGTCTCAGGCACCCCGTTTCTCGACGTCGCTCTCTGATTGGTTGAAAAACTGTTATGACGCAAGCAACACACCCGTGACTGGCAATGTTGTTTAATTCTACAAACATTCTAATCTATTACTTTTACAACTGCAACTGAGCCAAAAACTTTCTCTGAAACACTCAAACACATATTCGACATTTATGATGTTGTATTAAATGTGCAACGTTATCTTCGATTGTTGCTACTGTTGTGCAGATAGCCTGCCGTACAAAGTTATTGTTGATGGACTGTATACACAACATGACAGCTATATGAAAATGTAGCATAGCCTACCTCTCAACATCAAATCAAGTAGCAAAGAACTATCAAGTGCATGATTGACCAGTGGTTGACAACTTACCATCTAACCTGCAAAGAGAGCGAGAGAGAGAGCGAGGGAAGGCAAGAAGGGCCTTCTATGCCATCAAAAGGAACATAAAATTCAACATCCCAATTAGGATCTGGCAAAAAATACTTGAATCAGTTATAGAACCCATTGCCATTTATGGTTGTGAAGCATGGGGTCCGCTCACCATCCAATAATTCACAAAATGGGACAAACACCAAATTCTGCAAAAACATCCTCTGTGTACAACATAAAACACCAAATAATGCATGCATAGCAGAATTAGGATGATACCCACTAATTTACAAAATCCAGAAAAGAGCCGTTACCTTCTACAACCACCTAAAAGGAAGCAATTCCCAAACCTTCCATAACAAAGCCATCACCTACAGAGATACGAGCCTAGAGAAGAGTCCCCTCAGCAAGCTGGTCCTGGGGCTCTGTTCACGAACACAAACAGACCCCACAGAGCCCCAGGACAGCAACACAATTAGACCCAACCAAATCATGAGAAAACAAAAAGATAATTACTTGACACATTGGAAAGAATTAACCAAAAAATGTAGCAGACTGGAATGCTATTTGACCCTAAACAGAGAGTACACAGTGGCAGAATACCTGACCAATGTGACTGACCCAAAATGAAGGAAAGCTTTGACTATGTACAGACTCAGTGAGCATAGCCTTGCTATTGAGAGAGGCCGCCATAGGCAGACCTGGCTCTCAAGAGAAGACAGGCTATGTGCACACCGCCCACAAAATAAGCTGGAAACTGAGCTGCACTTCCTAACCTCCTGCCAAATGTATGACCATACTTCCCTCAGATTACACAGACCCACAAATAATCTATTAATATCTATTAAGTGAAATACCACAGTGTGCCATCACAGCAGCAAGAGTTGTGACCTGTTGCCACAAGAAAATGGAAACCAGCGAAGCATAAACACAATTGTAAATACAACCCATATTTATGTATATTTATTTTTCCCTTTTGTACTTCAACTATTTGCACATTGTTGCAACACTGTACATACTATAACATTTGAAATGTCTTTATTATTTTGAAACTTTTGTGAGTGTAATGTTTACTGTTAATTTCTGATTGTTTATTTCACTTTTGTAGGCTTGAGTGAGATAAAACATCTCCTCCAGTACATCTGCACTAAACACACACGCATGCACCTACACACACACACACACACACACACACACACACACACAAACAGGAATGTTTGCTGTTATCCATTGTTCTTAACAACTTAGCAGTTAGTAGTAACAACTTAGCAGTTAGTAGTAACAACTTAGTAGTTAGTAGTTACTGTATTTTTATACTGTGTTATTCTTTCTTCTTGCAACATCAGTTAGCATGTGGAACATTCTGGGCCTAAACTTGTCAACCTTTGGACAGAAGTGTTTGTATACTGGAGTTAAAATAAATCTGAAAGATGTTGATGTCATCATTCTGCAGGAGACATTGTGTAAGGCAGACATTGTCACTCACTGTCCCACAGGCTACAGAGAGGTAATCATGCCATCAAAGAAACACAGCTCTGTCAATAGAGGCAGAGACTCTGAAGGAGTGATCATTTGGTACAAATCCGAACTACAAAATCTAATTGATCCCCTCAAAATTGGTAAATATGATATTTGGTTAAAACTAAAAAAATTACTTGTACTGACAGAAAGATATGTGTTCGTTTTTCGCAATGTATATCCCCCTTTCAGAATCCCCATATTATTCAGAGGAGATATTCTCCACCCTTGAGGAAGAGACGTGCCATTTCCAGACGCAGGGAAATGTGCTCATCTGTGGAAACACAAATGCGCACACAGGAACACACAGGAACACTACCTGATCTAACGAGCACACAAGGGGAAAGCTTTATTACAGGCCATCCTGTTTCTAACGGTCTTAATCTCCCCCATAGAAACAGTGAGAGCACCATCAACAAAAACGGAAAGAATCTGTTGCAGCTCTGTCAAAGCCTGTGTCTGTACTTTGTCAATGGTAGGTTACGGGGGGACTATTTGGGGAGATTCACCTATTGCTCACCCCTTGGCCACAGCACAGTAGACTATATGATTACAGACATTGACCCTTTCTCTCTCAGCTCATTCACTGTCAAGCCACTAACACCTCTGTCTGATCACAGCCAAATTACCTTGTTCCTCAAAAAATCCTGAGTGTAGGTTATGTCCCGGACATCTGGAATCAAGGACTCATAACTCAAATCTTTAAGAACGGAGACAAATTTGACCCTAACAATTACAGAAGCATTTGTGTGAACAGTAACCTGGGGAAGGTTTTCTGTAGTATTATAAATGTAAGAGTTCGAAACTTCCTTAATAAGCACAATGTCTTGAGTAAAAGCCAAATTGGATTGATACCAAAACATGGCACGACCGATCATATTTACACCCTACACACCCTGATAGATAAACATATCCACCAAAATAATACCAAAATGTACGCTTGCTTTACCAACTTCCAAAAAGCATTTGATTCTCTTTAGCATACAAGACTGTTCCACAAAGTTATTGAAAGTGGTGTAGGGGGTAAAATATATTACATAATTAAACCAAAACGTGCAGCATCACAATTGGCAGGAAAATAACACAATTATTTAACCATGGGCGGGGCCTTCGCCAGGGTTGCAATCTCAGCCCACGCTCTTCAATATTTACATCAACGAATTAGGCCCTATTCTAGAAAAATCCTCAGCTCCTGGTCTTAGTCTAAACAGTTCAGAGGTTAAATGCCTGCTCTTTGAAGATGACCTGTGCCTGCTGTCACCCACAGCACATGGCCGGGACCTGATAGAGCAGTACTGCCAGACCTGGGCCCTGGCAGTAAACCCCAAAAAGACAAAAATAATGATTTTACAGAGAAGATCCAGATCTCAGGGAATTAGACAAAAGTTCTTCATTGGTACAAAATATATAGAGTACTGCACACACTACAATTACCGAGGATTAAAAATAAGCTCAACTGGACACCTAAATGAGGCAGTGCATGAACTGAGAGAGGGCATTATACGCCATTAAAAAACACATTCAAATTGAAATACCTATAAAAATGTGGCTAAAACAAATTGAATGTGTCATAGAACCAATTGCACTTTATGGCAGTGAGGTGTGGGGTCCACTTACAAAACAAGATTTCACCCAATGGGACAAACACCCCATTGAAACCTTGCATGCAGAGTTCTGTAAGATTCTCCTACATGTCCAAAGGAAAACTACAAACAATGCATGCAGGGCAGAATTAGGCCAATATCCACTAATAATAAAAACAAAAAAAATAGCAATTAAGTTTTGGAAACATCTAAAATACAGTGACCCCCTCTAATATCATACCCAAGCCCTGCAATGCCAAGAGCTGAGCAAAGAAAAGAGTCCCCTCATCCAGCTGGTCCTGGGGCTGAGTTCACAAACCTGTTCTACTAATACACTGAAGCCTCAGGACCAAAACATCCAATCAATCAGAATAAACCAAATTACAACACAGTCAAACCAAAACTACATTATCTATTGGGAAGCACACGCACAAAGCAAAATACAGTGCTATCTGGCCCTAAATCGACAGTACACCATGGCAAACTATTTGACTATGATTACTGATCAAAATCTTAGAAAAACCTTGACAAAGTACAGGCTCAGTGAGCACAGCCTTGCCTTTGAGAAGGGTAGACACATGACAACCTGGCACCCCGTAGAGCAGGACTGCTCCAACCCTGTCCCTGGAGAGCTACAGTCCTGTAGGTTTTCTGCTCCAACCCTAATCTAGCACACCTGATTCTAATAATTAGCTGGTTGATAAGATGAATCAGGTTAGTAACACCTGGGGTTGGAGCGAAAACCTACAGGAGGGTAGCTCTCCAGGAACAGGGTTGGGCTAGCCCTGCTGTAAAGTAAAGCAACCACTGCACCACAGCAGAACCTGAGACAGAGCTGCATTTCCTGACAAAATGTTTTTTTTTAAAACTCTGATGAGAATAGGCTACCCATCCTGTTGGGGGAGGACGCAGAGAGCTGTGAGGTGGCAGCGCACTCCATTACTGCCTGCCATAAAATTAGGGACAGTGTCTGACAGACCAACCTGCAAATGTCCTCTATGCTATTGTTATTGTTATTGTCCATTGTATGGTTATCTTTACCCTTGATTATTGTTGTTACTGATTAATCACCTAATTCCAAAGTACATATACACTACCGGTCAAAAGTTTTAGAACACCTACTATTTCAAGAGTTTTTCTATATTTTTACTATTTTATACATTGTAGAATAATAGTGAAGACATCAAAACTATGAAATAACACAAATGGAATCATGAAGTAGAATAGACACCCTTTGCCTTGATGACAGCTTTGCACACTCTTGGCATTCTCTCAACCAGCTTCATAAGGAATGCTTTTATAACAGTCTTGAAGGAGTTCCCACATATGCTGAGCACTTGTTGGCTGCTTTTCCTTCACTCTGCGATCCGACTCATCCCAAACCATCTCAATTTGGTTGAGGTCGGGGGAATGTGGAGGCCAGGTCATCTGATGCAGCACTCCATCACTCTCCTTCTTGGTAAAATAGCCCTTACTCAGCCTGGAGGTGTGTTGGGTCATTGCCCTGTTGAAAAACAAATGATAGTCCCACTAAGCCCAACCAGATGGGATGGCGTATCGCTGCAGAATGCTGTGGTAGCCATGCAGGTTAAGTGTGCCTTGAATTCTAAATAAATCACAGACAGTGTCACCAGCAAAGCACCCCCACACCATAACACCTCCTCCTCCATGCTTTACGGTGGGAAATACACATGCGGAGATCATCCGTTCACCCACACCGCGTCTCACAAAGACACGGCGGTTGCAACCAAAAATCTCCAATTTGGACTCTAGACCAAAGGACAAATTTCCACCGGTCTAATGTCCATTGCTCGTGTTTCTTGGCCCAAGCAGGTCTCTTCTTATTATTGGTCTCCTTTAGTAGTGGTTTCTTTGCAGCAATTCAACCATGAAGGACTGATTCACACAGTCTCCTCTGAACAGTTGATGTTGAGATGTGTCTGTTACTTGAACTCTGTGAAGCATTTATTTGGGCTGCAATTTCTGATGCTGGTAACTCTAATGAACTTATCCTCTGCAGCAGATGTAACTCTGGGTCTTCCATTCCTGTGGTGGTCCTCATGAGAGCTAGTTTCATCATAGCGCTTGATGGTTTTTGCGACTGAACATAAAGAAACTTTCAACGTTTTTGAAATGTTCCCTATTGACTGACCTTCAAGTCTTAAAGTAATGATGGACTGTCGTTTCTCTTTGCTTATTTGAGCTGTTCTTGCCATAATATGGACTTGGTCTTTTAGCAAATAGGGCCATCTTCTGTATACTCCCCTACCTTGTCACAACACAACTGATTGGCTCAAACGCATTAAGAAGGAAAGAAATTCCACAAAATAACTTTTAAGAAGGCACACCTGTTAATTTAAATGCATTCCAGGTGACTACCTCATGAAGCTGGTTGAGAGAATGCCAAGAGTGTGCAAAGCTGTCATCAAGGCAAAGGGTGGCTATTTGAAGAATCTCAAATATACAATATATTTTGATTGGTTTAACACTTTTTTGGTTACTACATGATTCCATATGTGTTATTTCATAGTTCTGATGTATTCACTATTATTCTACAATGTAGAAAATAGTAAAAATAAAGAAAAACCCTTGAATGAGTAGGTGTTCTAAAACTTTTGACCGGCGGTGTATGTACATTATTACATCATGCCAATAAAGCAATTTGGATAGAAAAAAATTCAGAGAGAGAGAGAGAGTCACATGATGACTGAACAGTAACCACCTGGATGCATTGTTCAGGGACCCGCTGACAACATGGCTATACCTTACACTCTTTGTATGCTGGCATGAGGAAGAGAGAGAGAGACAGCTAGAGAGAGACAGATAGAGATGGGATGTAGGGAGGGAAGGATGAAAGAAGGGATGTGAGAGAACTGGAGACAGAAGTAGATAGAAAAAGAGTGAAAGGGAAGCCTGGAAAGAGGAGCGAGTTACAGAGATAATAGAGTGGAGGATGCCTACCTCTCTCCAGATGGGCAGTGCCCCAGCAGGATCACACAGCAGGCAAGGGTGGAGATTAATATAGTCCCAGGCTCTGCTGCCAGCTCCAGGGAGGTAGGCCGCACTCACCAGGTCACCCATACTGTCACTGCACAGGTCCCAGATACTCCCTCATATTATCTCTGTGTGTGTGTGTGTGTGTGTGTGTGTGTGTGTGTGTGTGTGGTGTGTGTGTGTGTGTGTGTGTGTGTGGTGTGGTGTGTGGTGTGGTGTGTGTGTGTGTGTGTGTGTGTGTGTGTGTGTCTAACCTGATAGCACGGGTGATGAGTAGAGGTGACAGAGGAGACGAATGCTGCAGAGCGTCTTTTGCATGGCTGAAGACTGACTAGTTATTAAATTGCGCTCTCTCGCTCTCTCTCTCTCGCTCTCTCACACACATACACACACACACACACACCTGCTGCTCACACTGCATCATGAGATTCAGTAAACTTTGCACCTCTTGTCTGTTTTATGGCTGTTCGTTACGAGGCTGTAAGAGGAAACAGTGGGTTGTTCTCATGTATGTTTAGCTATTTACTTAGTTAGGAACTTGGATGCTGTTGGTCAACGTATACAATATGTATTTTATATTTACTCAAATATGATATTTTAGACACTAGGAAGTGGGCCGGGTTCTCTGTGGCTAGGAATACTGCAAACCTTAATGGATCGTTTAAGGGAACTTTTTCTAGAGTTGTGGGCCTCTGCAACCACAGGACAATCTCAGGACAACGTTAGGACAACCTCAGGACAATGTTAGGACAACCTCGGGACAATGTTAGGATAACCTCAGGACAATGTTAGGACAACCTCGGGACAATGTTAGGATAACCTCGGGACAATGTTAGGACAACCTCGGGACAATGTTAGGATAACCTCAGGACAATGTTAGGATAACCTCAGGACAATGTTAGGATAACCTCAGGACAATGTTAGGATAACCTCAGGACAATGTTAGGATATATATAAATATTTCCTGATCTTTCTTATATCTCCTAGATACAGGACAGACATTTCAAGACCTTATTCTATATTGTATTTTTTTTGCCATTTATGAATATGTTATTCAATGCGTTTCTATGAGCTATATTTAATTATTTAAATGTTTTATTTAACCTTTATTTAACTAGGCAAGTCAGTTAAGAACAAATTCTTCTTTACGCTGACGGTCTTTTCCTGTCTAACTCCCACCGTTTCCTCCATATTTCTCTCTCTCTCCCACTGTCTCTCTACTTTCCTCTTTCCCTCAGAGAGACCAGTCTGTAGTCATTAATTAAAGATGACCACTGTCTAAACAGCTCAGCAGTCTGTGGGTCAATACAGACTGATGGTCAGGTTAAAATGTGCTTTTTAAGTGGATTAATAGCAAAGTGTCTGTGTGTGTGTATGTGTGTGTGTGTGTGTGTGTGTGTGTCTTTGGGGTTTTATTTCTTATTTAAGACCAATATTTACCCAGCAGCCCCAGGTTGAGATTACCTCATATCTCCGTCCAGCTGTGCTTTCTCAGCATTACCACGACTACCACCGGAATGTCACAGTTTACCCTCCTGCCAGGACAACAGAGAGAGAGAGCGAGAGAGAGCGATAGAGAGAGAGGTGGGGGGCAGGTCAGGGAGAAGGGGTTAGAGATTAAGGAGAACTACTCAACTTTGAGTGCTGACATACACGCACCTGAACACACATATCTCTCTTACTCAGGCCTCTCCTCTTCTCTCCTCCTCTCCTCTCTTAATCAGGCCTCTCCTCTTTTCTCCTCCTCTCCTCTCTTCCTCAGGCCTCTCCTCTTCTGGCCTCCTCTCCTCCTCTCTTTCTCTGCCCTCCTCCTTTGGCCTACTCTTCACATTTCCTCCGCTCCCTATTTCCTCATCTCCCCTCTTCCTCTCCTTCTCTCCTCCTCTTCATCTACTCTCCTTCTCTCCTCCGACCTCCCTTCAGGCCTATACTGCTGTGTGGATACTGTCCTCCTACCATGGGAACCAGCAGCTATTTACACTCATTTACAACAGAAAGCCTTGTGGAGGATAGTGACAGTTGGGAATGTACTATTTGGTGTCTTTCTCTCTCTGGCCTGTGGAATTGGCAGAAGTATCCTTATTTAGCCTACGAAGTGAAGGAGAGAAAGAGAGCAGACAGCACTGAATGACCCTTGGGTTGGACCGGCTCTCCTCTTCAAAACCCTTGTTGAAGCCTAAAGCGTTCAGACGGACAACACATCTAGGCTCCTGCTCTCCTATCATATCCAACCCAGCTCACAGTTAACTTCTGAAATGGACTCCGTTCAGAAGTATAAGGACATGAAAGGCGTGTGCGCTGAGGGAGAGGAGAGAAGGGACTTATTAAAACAGCAGGACCGCTGACGGTTTGGAGGTTGGACTCGAGCCAAAGAGGAACTCGCCGTGTTGCCCCTTGACAGGATTTGGACACCTCAGGTGGGGAATGGATTAGACAGATTCAAAATCACAACCAGAATATTAAAAAAGATAGAAGCAGCTTTTATCCAATATTCGCCTAAAAGGTGTTGATTTTTACTACACTTTTAAGTTAAAATCATGACCCTTTGGCCCAAATGCCTTCCTAGGATTTGAAAATCTAGAATAACGGTAGGATAGATGTCTTCCGCTACACACCGCAGGCCGGCGAACGTGTCCGGTTATCATCAGGCTTAAAGTGAATGGTGGTGGAGTGTTCACCTTCATGGAGCCAGACCCTAATTTACTCACGGCTCAGATTATACATTATTGTACTTGGCTGAATTCCTAAAGTAACATGACTATATATTCATTAACTCCCCTTCCAGACGGACAGATCCTTAAAGATTCAACAGTAGGTATGTGTGTTTTAAATGGAGAGGCAGGGCCGTCTTGGGGACTCTGCGCTGCATGACGTTGTCAATGACATAAACCTCATGGAGATTCACCCAAAGTCTACTTCAGCGTCAAAACAGCTCACAGACAGCTTTCTCCCCGCCAGTGGCTACCGGGGCCGGTACTATGACCATCTCCTACGTTAACGGGAGCCATCAGGAGACAGGCACACTCCAAAGGGAAAACACCGGACATCACCTGCATGAGACTGCCACAGGGAGAACACTTGCCTATACCTACAGCCCGGGCTGTTTCTCACACACACACACACACCTCTCACACACACACCTCACACACACACACACACACCTCTCACACACACACCTCACACACACACACACACCTCTCACACACACACCTCACACACACACACACACACCTCTCACACACACACCTCACACACACACACACACACTCACCTCTCACACACACACCTCTCACACACACACCTCACACACACACACACACACACACACCTCTCACACACACACCTCACACACACACCTCACACACACACACCTCACACACACACACCTCTCACACACACCTCACACACACACACACACACACACACACCTCTCACACACACCTCACACACACACACACACACACACCTCTCACACACACACCACACACACACACACACACACACACACCTCTCACACACACACCTCACACACACACACACACACACCTCTCACACACACACCTCACACACACACACACACACACACACCTCTCACACACACCTCACACACACACACACACACACACACACCTCTCACACACACACCTCACACACACACACACACACACACACACACACACCTCTCACACACACACCTCACACACACACACCTCTCACACACACACACCACACACACACACGCCTCTCACACACACACCTCACACACACACACCTCTCACACACACACCTCTAACACACACCTCTCACACACACCTCTCACACACACACCTCTAACACACATCTCACACACACACACACCTCTAACACACATCTCACACACCTCTCACACACACACCTCTCATACACATCTCACACACACACACCTCTAACACACATCTCACACACCTCTCACACACACACCTCTCACACACACACACCTCACACACACACATCTCACACACACACACCTCTAACACACATCTCTAACACCTCTCACACACACACCTCTCAAATACACACCGGGCGGTCAAAGTGGAGGCGTGTGATCAACGTGGGCTAGCGTCAGGCGGCAAACGTTCGGGAGAGGAAGAGGATGTTCAGTCTGACCGAGGCCTTTGACGAGCTACGGAGGAAAGTGCCGACCTTCGTTTACGAGAAGAGGCTGTCGCGTATCGAGACGCTCCGCCTCGCAATCGCCTACATCTCCTTCATGACGGACCTGTTAGGGAACACCTGACCTGATCAGGATCACATAGATCCATCAGCATGATCAGAAGCAGATCAATTAATCAGACTGGTTAGATTGATTGATGCTTCATCTCACAATCGTCTACATCTCCTGTTAAAGAACACCTGATCAGGATATATCAGCGTGATCAGAAGCAGATTAAATGATTGATTGATCAGATATTCATTTTATGGCGGACCTATACTGGAAAACACCTGATCAGGATCTATCTGAGTGATGAGATATCAGACTGATGATACTGATTATATTATATGTTTTTATGGAATATCACATTTTAAGAATGGATCTGTGGTTGTTAACATATATAAATATAATTTCAGGTAGCTATTTATACTTTTTATAGTGTTGCAGAAATGTGTTATTAACATTATTCTGGAAATAATAATGATCCTACAAACACTTGGGCTCAGTTTACTTTTTAAATGACATGATACTGAGCAAACAACTCGTTTTGTTTTAATAGGTTGAACTGGGTTGATTTGCATGGGTTTAATTATCATGGGAAATCAATGAGAATAGAAAACGTAATTGATGTTATTGAAAAATATGTGGGCTAGGGGAGGCACAACAGCATCCAACCCAAAGACGTTTGACTGTAGATAATGAGGGGATCCAGATAGGGACAGATTGTGTTGTCTCATCATCTCTATCTGGTGGTGAGGTGCTAATTGTGTGAGAGGGTTCCAGGGTAGAGTTCATTAGAGAGAGGTGATTAGAGAGATTTACCACTGGGGGAAAGCTACCTCATCAGCCCCTGCGTGCGTGCGTGCGTGCGTGTGTGCGCGCGCGCGCGCGTGTGTCACAGTAGTTCAGACCATGGAGTTCCTTGTCAGCGACCTAGCCCCCTCTTTTATAGGAGAGTACGCCGCCTACAGGCCAATACAATACCCATGGCCATTTATTATTGAAGGCCTTTCATTATAACCTGATTTATCTCTCTATAGGATACCAACCTCAACTGAAAAGGTTTCTGTGATTGTCACAAATTGCTCTTTTGCGTAGTTTCTAAAATACATGTCTAATCTTCCTCATGGCCTACCATTCATTCATGAGCCATTTGTTAGGTTAATTGCGTAATTTATTAATAACGGTGGTCTTATGACGAAATCCGAATATAGTTTCGGCCCTTTGTGTGTGTGTGTGTGTGTGTGTGTGCACGCGCGCGCGCGTGGGTTCGCTCTCTACGCCTTTCCCATCCACGCACCTCCAATGTTTGCATTGCGCTCCAGCCGTCCACGGCATCAGCGACCCGCTGTGAGCTGGGATCCGCCCTGTGAGCTCCCTGGGCCGGCTTGCCTTTTAAACCTGAGACGCTCTGCCGGGGTCCCAGCGGGGGGCAGAACCACTTAGCTGCATACCTTAGAGTAAAGAAAAATAAACAGTCAATCTTCGGCTATGGAAAACCTGCTGTTTACCTTTCTCTTTTCCGATAGAAATGGCTGAAGTTCTCACTGGCTTGTCTTTGTAGCATACAGTGATGCAGAATAGGTTATAAGCTGCGTGGTCCTCTGTAGCTCAGCTGGTAGAGCACGGCGCTTGTAACGCCAAGGTAGTGGGTTCGATCCCCGGGACCACCCATACACAAAAATGTATGCACGCACGACTGTAAGTCGCTTTGGATAAAAGCGTCTGCTAAATGGCATATTATTATTATTATATAATATCTGAATCAGCTATTGGCTAGGTCTGTTTTCATGACCTCTACAGGAATTAAGGCAAATTGGACAAATTAAACCTGACTGATTTGCTTAAAGAAATCCAATAAATGTGTGTGGTCTTTTGGACACACCTAATTGCGCATGAGTGCCTTAGGGCAGAACTCGCAGAGGGAGATTTGACAAGCCCCCTAGCCGCTCCATCCCTCCCATTAAGTTATTCAACATCATTTCCGCTTTGAATACATTAAAATATGCACATTTTACTTTTTAATAGTGACTGTGCTCATACGCAAAACACAAAACATTCTGAAATCATTTCTGGGCGCTCTGGTGTTTTTGGCTCAGAACGTATAACGGACTATGAGCGACCTTTCTCATAACGGAAACTTTCCTCACGGTTCCCACCTTATCCCGCCCACCCACCCCCTCCTGACGTCACCTCACCATCTCACCCAATCACAGCGCTCCCCAAAACCCCGCTCCGAGCGCTGCACGGTTATAAAGATCTCCAACCGGCAGAGTACCTTCTCGGTGATGCACGGAGCTGGCGCGAGACTGGATCAATGTTAACTATCTACACTCCTCTCTGAAAGGGCCAAAAGAGTGTGGGAGAGAGAAATACAGATCTTTACTCCTCTCTTAAAGGGACAGGATCCACCAGGTTTCCAGGGGGTGTGTAGTGATGCTGTGACCAGGGTCAGGGGTTAAGGTCATTGGTCAGGGATTAAGGGTCAGGAATCAGGTGATGTTTGGGGACTTGATGTGTTCCCCGGTGGGGTGTGGTTCTCCGGTCGACAGCGCTGGGAACAGTGAGGAAGAGATCGACCAACACCGGAGGCCTCGTAGAGGCACCAGAAAACAGCGGGCAAGCCCAAGGACACAGAGGGAGCAGGACGAAGATGAAGAAGAGGAGGGGAACCGGAATAGCCAAAGCCCGGGGAAGAAGAGAGGGAAGAGGAGAGGAAGTGACAGAAGTGACGGGAGTGACGTCAGCAGTGTGAGCAGCCTACCCAGGTCTCTGGAGGACATGCAGGCTCAGCGTGTCATGGCCAACGTACGGGAGCGCCAGAGGACCCAGTCACTCAACCAGGCCTTCGCCTCGCTACGACAGATCATTCCCACACTGCCCTCAGACAAACTCAGCAAGATCCAGACACTCAAACTGGCCACGCGGTACATAGGTAGGCTACTTTCTGTTATTATGATCATTTAATCAACCAATTAACCAATTATACATTTGAGGTGCCAATCCGTAAAGCACTTTGGGCTGCAATGTCATTACAAAAGGTGCCAAACAAATAATGATGATGATGGTGAGGCTAATGATGAAGATTCTTCTTCTTACGATTCTAGACTTCCTCCACCACGTGCTGCAGGGCGAGGGAATGGACCTGGATTTGGATGAAGCACATGTGTCAGGAGCAGCCAGCTGTGGTTCCGTGGCCCATGAGCGTCTGAGCTATGCCTTCTCAGTGTGGAGGATGGAGGAGGACGCATGGTCCAGGTCTGCTACCTCACACTAGTGCTCACATGCCATAACTGGACTGTGGTATACTGGGGAAAAACAGGACTAAATGGCCTAGCGTGATACATTCAGAACCATGGTGGAACACCTCGTAACGACGAATGTTGGAGAATTAGAACACTTTCTGTACTGTGTATCTCTATGGTGGGAGATATGCTGGCCTGTTTCTGTGTGCTTGGTTCCAACCATCCATAAGCCTTATACGGGACACACAGGGCCGATAATAGGTCAAAAACCCATCAGTGGACAACTATAGCTCATTTTGGTCTGTTCTATGCTTCACACACAGACATGGAGACTGTCAGAATGCTCCAAATGACCTCTACCACAGGAGGTTGGCGCCATTTTAATTGGGGAGGACGGGCTCATACTAATGGCTGGAGCGGAATAGGTGGAATGGTATCAGATACAATAAACATGTGTTTGATGCCATTCCATTTGCTCCGTTCCAGCCATTATTTTGAGCCGTCCTCCCCTCAGCAGCCTCCTGTGACCTCTACACTCAATTTCTCTCCATGGGGATTGGCAACAGATGAAGTACCAGTCTTTGTATCAACAAACTCATACAAAGTTATAGATATTTTTTTTCTGCTGGATTCTGAAATAACAATTTATTGATCTATGTTACAAAGAAGAATGGGTCCATTTCTAAATGCATTTCTAATTTTGTAGTGTTGTAAATATCTTTAATTATTGTATGTTTGAATTGACATTTTAGTCATTTAGCTGATGCTCTTATACAGTAACAGTAGGCTACCGATGTTTGCAGGGTTGGGTAGGTTACTTTATAAATATAATCTGTTACAGTTACTAGTTACTTGTCCAAAATTGTAATCAGTAACGTAACTTTTGGATTACCCAAACCCAGTAACGTAATTTGATTACTTTCCCCTTAAGAGACATTAGAAGACAAAAAAGGATCCATAAAACGCATTTGGTGTGTCATCATAGTGGTCTCTGACTTGTGGTCAGACTCGCTCAGGTGGAACAAACTTAAACCTTTTTTACAATGCTGAATTGAATGTAATTGAGAAAACAGAAAGGTGTCATGTTTTTTCTTCTTCTCGCAAACATCCTTTCTGAATGTAAAGGTGCCAAACAAATCCAATAAGTAATCATCTAGTTTTTCAAAGGTTATCTGTAATCTGATTACAATATTTTTGCTGGTAACGTAACTAGTTTTTTTGGGACCCATATTCCATACAGGATTCTGCCATCTAACGGTTAAAATGAAACTGACACTAAATAGTGAGAACATCTGTACACCCAACAGCACAGGGTAACACACCACTACTCATCTAACTGCCTGTAGGATTGATTGTAGTGGAAAACCGCATCATGACACACTGTTATGTTTGAGTTTCTTTGAATATATTTCAATCATGGCACACAATCAATGAAGAGTGATATCTGCTAATCTGCCATTATGGAGTATTGTGCGTAGGCCAGTGACAAATGTACATTTAATCCGTTTTAAATTCAGGCTGTAACAAAGCACTGTGTAAACCCAATCAGAATGTACTCGGATGAAAAGTTACTGAAAGAATGGGGGCGGCAGGTAGCTTTAGTGGTTAAGAGCGTTGTGCCAGTAACCGAAAGGTCGCTGGTTCTAATCCCCGAGCCGACTAGGTGAAAAATCTGTCGATGTGCCCTTGAGCAAGGCACTTAACCCTAATTGCTCCTGTAAGTCGCTCTGGATAAGAGCGTCTGCTAAATGACTAAAATGTAAATGTAAATGATATCTGTCTAACCCAAACCCCTAGGTAGAGGAGGGGGTCAGTGAATGTGGAGTGGAATGTGTAAAGGTTCAGGTTTTGACTACTCCTCTCCGCTAGGAGACGACATAACAAAAACACTGACTGTCAAAACTCGCGGTCCCTCTTCAGTACGGAAGTTTTCCCTCGTCGACTTCCTTCCTGCTGTTCCTCCAGCAGCACGGCGAACTTGGAGCAGACAGAAGACGACCCAAAACACGCAAAAATGTCCACCGAAGTCTCAATTTTAACCAAGCCGACAGCAAACGGACAATTGGGGGCAGGCGGCGGAGACACAGGCGCGTTCCCAAGTCTGATCCCGTCGTTCGCTGACGCGTGCAAGTTGGTGTCCGCGCCGTACTCGTGTCTGGTCACGGACACGCACAGAAGACATATTGCCCTGTCACCCATGTACCTGAATAAGAAACGGACAGGGATCCAAGAGGAACTGAACACGGAACTGCTAAGATACTCAGAAACGTAAGCTATGGGTTGATTATGCTAGTTAGCTAGCTAACGGGAAGTTGCTAGTCTTCTGCGATGTGCTGCTAGTTTATACATGTTGCAGTGCGCATGTAGCTCGTACTAGTGTATATCCGACGCATGCGCACTAAAGAGGTAGTCTGGCGGTAAAAAATGGCTATAAAGTGTTTTACTTTCGTTCTTCGTATACACGACAGTTTGCGCATTCAGAAACATGTTCGCCACTCTAACAATCTTCACTTTGGTGAGTTACGAAAGTAGGTCGTTATATTGAAGCTAGTCACTAAACAAACCACCCCCCCCCAAATTCCCTGAACAACTCGTTAGTGAGAACGCAGCTGAACAACGCCCTGGACCAGAGTTACCTAGCATGCTTCTTACTTTGCAGATGGATATCATCCCGAAATAGTTAGTATTTAGAATATCTTTGCTGTTGCATGCCTGATATCGAGAACAGTATCAAGAGTTTGATGGTAATGTCAAACACTGCTAACATTGGTTGGGTTCCGATACATAGGCCTATAGAGGGCTTGCAGTTGCGTCACAAATCACCTAGCAACCGCACCAAGCGCCATGTTGGAAGACCAAACTCAGTCTGGTTGAAGCCCTCCAGTCGTCCACATGGCTGGCTGCGTTTTGCTACCTCCGGAAACTTCGGGAAGATTGCCCATTATTTCGTTTTTCTAAGGACTTAGAAAACGGAGGCAGTAGGATAACCTGTTCAACTAAGTAAATATATTTAGAAAGTGATCGAAAACTATGTATTATTAGCTAGCTTGCTACAGAAACTTAGTGTGCAGGCTAATTCTAATCCCCGAGCCGACTAGGTGAAAAATCTGTCGATGTGCCCTTGAGCAAGGCACTTAACCCTAATTGCTCCTGTAAGTCGCTCTGGATAAGAGCGTCTGCTAAATGACAAAAAAAAAAAAATTCAAATGAGCTCTTAACGTAATGTTCGCTAGTTAGCTCATTCAATATCACCAGCTTGCTAACTTCATATTAGCTATCTTTATGTATTTATCGTTGTAACTCCAAATGCATTTGTCGCTAGGTAGGTAGCTAGCTAAAAGCCATGGAAGAGGGTGAAAGGGTTAGCTAGCACTTCCAGCTGTCAGAGAAGGGAGGGTAGGCTAGTCTGGATAGGGCAGGTACCTTTGTGGGAGGACATTATGAAGCTATTCTCCAGTTCCAGTCCCTAGCGAGAAAAACTGAGGACCGAGAGATATAGCAACATAATATTCAGGGCTGTCTAACTTGAGTATAATGCAGCCTGTTTCTATGTGATGTTGTCTGTCATAACATTTACATTTTAGTCATTTAGCAGAAGCTCTTATCCAGAGCGACTTACAGTTAGTGAGTGCATACATTTTTCATACTGGCCCCCCCCCCCGTGGGAAACGAACCCACAACCCTGGCGTTGCAAGCGCCATGCTCTACCAACTGAGCTACAGGGGACTTCAGATACAGAGAGCTATGAAACCCTGTCTGCAGATGAAGAGGTCCCAATCAATGTCCTAAGAGAATAAGGGTACATCCTTGTATACCATGGATTATATGTGTACCCATGTTAGCAAATTTTGTGAACAAAAAATAATGTTTAAAAGTCACACAATGTATAAACCTATTACAACTGGAGCAGGCTGCTGGGTGTGCATGCTTCTGTTCCAGCCCAGCACTAACACACCTGTTTCACTGTATCAAACCTAATTAGTTAATAATCAAGTGTGCTGTTGCTGGAACAGAAGTCTGCTCACCCAATAGATCAGGGACCAGTGGAGCGAGGTAAGCCACCTACATTTAGCAGACACTCTTATCCAGAGCGACTTACAGGAGCAATTAGGGATAAGTGCCTTGCTCAAGGGCACATCGACAGATGGGATGCAAAGCAGCAACCTTTCAGTTACTGGCCCAACGCTCTAACCACTAGGCTACTCCAGTATTTACTTTTTTGTTTACATTTTATTCATTTAGCGGACGCTCTTATCCAGAGCGACTTACAGGAATAATTAGGGTTAAGTGCCTTGCTCAAGGGCACATCGACAGATTTTTCACCTAGTCTGCTCGGGATTAGAACCAGCAACCTTTCAGTTACTGGCACAACGCTCTTAACCACTAAGCTACCCGCCGCCTAGGCAGTTGTTATCACCTGAAAGTAATAATAGTAATAGCCTACTTGTTACTAAAATGTCTAGCTTTTACATACGATTTAGCTTACTTGTACACTTTGAAATTATACGAAAGTGTTGATTCTTTGAAGTTGTTTAAACTTGTTTTAATTGTTAACTTAAACTATTATTCAAGTTGAACTAGTGTTGATGTTGATTAATCACAGATCACAATCCTGCACTAAAGAGGGGAAGGGAATCTAAATAGTTTATGTTGTATTCTCGAATGGAAATTAACTTTTTGTTCAGTCATAAACTCTCCAATTAGAATTATTTGATTGTCCCCCCAAAAATCTGCATATCAGCAAGGTGAAATCATTTTGCGGCTGATAATTGCATGCAACGCCAGTGCAGCCATAGGCCTATAGCAGTGGTTCCCAACTCCAGTCCTTGAGTACTCTCTACAGCACACATTTTTATTGTAGCCCCAGACAAACATACCTGATTCAACTAATTGAGGGCCTGATGACAAGTTGAATCATGTGTGTTTGTCCTGGGCTACAATACACTGTACTGTTGGGGGGGGGTACTCGAGGACCGGCGTTGGGAGCAACTGGCCTACAGTATGATGGCATTAGCCTTATGGGCATTTGCAACGCACCCCTTGACATTGTGCATCTGAAGCAGAGAATAGCTTAACTCACACACACCGTTTACATATTTATTGTTCAGCAATATGTTCTCAATTTTAAAAACCATAACTGTAGACAATGTATAAGAGGCTAATCATTATACTAGATTTTGTAGGACAAAGTAGTAGAAACGGATGCTGCTGCAGCATCACTCATCTTCACAGTGGGAATCCAGTCGGCATGGGTGTCCTGATAGAGGTCAGCCGGTGAACCTACAGAAGTACATAAATGAAAAGCGCGCCTGATGTTAGAATATCCCTTCTTTAGGTCACCTATACCATCAGGGCTCTTAATTGTTTGATTCTTTCAGGTGTTTTAGTGTCATATAAAGATTAAATCTATTGTTGGTTTGGAACTACCAATAGTCAACACAGCAGGTTGTCCTATGTTATTGAGGTCTTATGCTGTGATGTCAATACATTTTCCCTCTTGTGAATGGTTGAGAAAGTTCTCAACAAATTATCATTGCAGTTTTATCACTGGAGGTTTTATTTGGACGATAATGTCCTCAAGGCTATATGGACAACATATTGTACAATTTGGTCTCCCCTTTTCATGGTCATGGCTAGAAGGGATCCAGTTTTTGTCAAATTAATGTCATTTTTTACATTTTGTAACAAATTAGGAGATTTCGGTTACAGTTAGGAAAAGAGTTGGGGTTAGCTAAAATAAAACCTTTAAACTCACGCGACACATGATATTTGTTAGACTACAAGTATTTCGCTACACCCGCAATAACATCTGCCAAGCACATGTACGTGACAAATAACATTTGATTTGATCTAGCTAGCACATTTTGGCTTATTTAGTGTTAACACCTGGTTAGCACAAAAGCTAAACTAAACTCTAAATCGATCAGACTTGACTTACCAGTGATGAAATGATCGTAGCAGACCCTGTACTGACAGCTGTCTGGGTTCAGGTCTTGACAGTCAAAAAGGTTTCTTTGCTTTTCTGACAGTTCTTGAGTCTTATCTTGGTGTCACCAATGGTGTTTTGTTTTATGATTGCGGAGAATCTATAAACATATTTATAACTGCCAGTCCTCTGTAGCGTGCAGGCCTGTGCAGAATATCAGATCTTTACAATACTCTGAGAACTTGTATTAAACATCCCAGGAACCACATTAAATATGTTATATTGATATTCTAACCTGCACATAATCATCTGTATCTGGCATGCACCACACCCAATGTTCTCTGCTGACGGCAACTACACCTGGGTCGTATTCTCTAGGAACCAAACAGAAGCAAACTGGACGAAACGGGGAGGGACCTACCTGAAATGGTGGTTTTCAGTTTCCCCGTTGCAAAACGTTTTGCTACGGTGTGCACTAATGATTATGAACCTGTCTACCTGTGTTCCCTGTGCAGTCTGAAGGGCGTGCCTCTGGCCTATGATGACGTCAGTTTGCTGCAGCAGCATGGAGAAATCTACGACGATAACGGATACATTCACCTCGACATACAGGCCAACTTTGTCATCTTCCAACCCCAGAGAGGACATAAACTACTGGTGAGAGGCAAGCTATGTAACTGTGTGTGACATCAAATCAAAACAGAACAGATGTGATTCTTACAGAGAACTGTGCAGTGTTGACGTGTTGTAGCTAGTTACGACGGTAATCTATTTGATATGGAATGGGTCAAGTTGCTTTGAAATGTCTAGTTTAAGCTAACTCTCTCCCTCCCTCCCTATCTCCCTCCCTCTCTCTCTCTCACCTCCTCCGTTCTTCCCCCTTTCCAGGGTATAGTTAATAAGCTTGGTGTGAGTCACGTGGGCTGTCTAGTCCATGGCTGTTTCAACGCCAGCGTTCCGAAGCCAGCCCACGTCACCATCGACACCTGGAGGGAGGCAGGACCCAGGATAGGGGCAGAGCTGGAGTTTGAGGTCTGTCAGCTAGATGCAGACACAGTCGGCGTACTGCTGATCAGAGGAAGACTTGACAGGACACGGTAGGTTAGAGAGAGAGTGTGTGTGTCTGAGATCGATTACATTGCAGTCGGACTGCGCATAATCACTGATCTACAAATCACTTTGAATCCCAGTTAACTGCATTGAGTGATCAAGGTCAGTGATTATGTGCCTTGCATGGCAGGGGCAAGGTTTATGGGGATGTATTAGAGATGGATTATCTGAGGCTAAACAGTTGTGTGTGTTTTGTGTTCTCTCAGGGTTCAGGAGCTGATGGCAGCTGGAGAGAGTTCTGATCCTACTGACCCCGCAGAACAGCTGGAGGAACCAGACACAGAACCTGCTCTAGAACCCAACCAGGACTCGCCCGATGCCACCGTCAAACCCAAGAAGAAGAAGAAAAAGGAGAAACGCAGAGAGGAGGTGGCTTTAGTAGCAGCCCCCGGAGACGCTGTGCACGGAACAGCAGAGGACAGCAGCACTAGCAGCCACACGGAAGAGAGGAGGAAGAAAAAGGAGAAACGACAGAAAGAGGAGGATGTGGAGAGAGAAGTGGATGAGAGGGGTCCTGTGGAATTGCAGGGGAGCGACTCCAGCGGTTACCTTAGTGACAAGCCAAACAGGAAGAGGAAACAGGGTGTTGATATCACGCCCTGTCTCCATGGAGATCCTGAAACGCCCAAAACTAAGAAGAAGAAAAATAAATGATGTGACTGAAAGACTGAAGCAAGATAATTTAGTGAAACTGGATGAACATTACAAGATGATGATAATGACTAATGGAGTGCCTTAAGTAGACCTGGTGACTTAGTTTGGTTACAGCTTCATTCCTGTATTGTCTCCCATATTGTTGGGGTGATCCGTGACTCTCTCTTCATTCAGCTCTTTGTGTAGTTCCCTTGAGAAACCTGCAGAGGGAGCCAAGTCACTTCTAGAAGCCTCAAGTGTGGCTCATGGTAAAGCACTCCAGTGTTTGTTAGCCAGGCTTTACCCTTCTAGCTACGGCTAGAACACATCAACATGCTGTAGGGCTGTTCATCATGGCTTAACCAGTGTGTTAAAGTCTTCAAATCTCAAATGGCACCCTATTCCCTACATGGTGCACTAGTTTGGGCCAGGGTCACATAAGGCTATCATATAGGTTCCTTGCCAAAAGTAGTGCGCTATGTAGGGAATTAGGGTTTGATTTGGAACAGAGATGGTGTTTGTTGTGCTGTTCTCAAGGCCCCAGACAAAGGGAAAGATGTTGCCAGTGTCTAGTCCTTCTACTTGTGTATAGGTGACACATTGAAGACTTCAGCAAAGCAGAGAAAAGTGTATTATTCATTAAATAATGATGTATTTGTGAGTGACTGTGTTGTGTGCCTTTTTATAAGTTAGTGTGGTAGAGGATAGTTACAATTGTAGATGTGGGTGGTGAAGTAGGTCCATGAGAAGGACTTACCAAGAAAATCTTCCAAAAGGACTAATTCGAGGCAAAGTTTGTCCATCTCCCCCAAGTCACCTGAGTGGGTGTTGTTACATATCGTACAGTTTGTCACATTGTGTACATATCATCATGCAATCAGATCAGACAGGTTCATACTTGGGAGAAGTGTTGGGTCATCAAATATGTTGAGCCACAACCCTCACTTCATATGAGGAACAGAATGGAGAGCAGAGCTGAACACACAGGTGAGAAATAGATCATTAGACCTAGCGTTAGTCTAATATGTAATGATCATGGTTTTTGACTAGGACCTACAGTGTAGGGTCCGTATCATTAGGTGAATCAAAACTAACACCTAACTGTTGATGATACGAACATATTGTCTTTTCCTGCTATGATTTTGCCTTTAGCTGCTTTATTGAGGAAAGTTTTACTTGCAATGACTGATGTGGTTGCAGCCTAGTCTCATGGACTAGACATAACATAGCACATTTTACTTTTGGTACTCAAATTAGTGTATGTTACATTTGGTATGGTTATATAAGACGGATGGTTACTTAAGGCAAAAACGAAAGTAGGGTGGTTGGTCATGGTGGGCATCTGACGCGAACGTCTAGCAACCCAAAGGTTGCGCGTTCGAATCTCGTCAGACAACTTTAGCAACTACTTGCTACTTTGCAACTACTTAGCATGTTACCTAACCCTAACCTTAATCCTAGCCTTAACCCCTAGATTCAAGTCTTCTTGGGTATGACGCTTCAAGCTTGGAACACCTGTATTTGGGGAGTTTCTCCCATTCTTCTCTGTAGATCTTCAAGCTCTGTCAGGTTGGATGGGGAGCGTCGCTGCACAGCTATTTTCAGGTCTCTCCAGAGATGTTTGATCGGGTTCAAGTCCGGGCTCTGGCCGGGCCACTCAAGGACATTCAGAGACTTGTCCCGAAGCCACTCCTGCATTGTCTTGGCTGTGTGTTTAGGGTCGTTGTCTTGTTGGAAGGTGAACCTTCGCCCCAGTCTGAGGTCCTGAGCGCTCTGGAGCAGGTTTTCATCAAGCATCTCTCTGTACTTTGCTTCGTTCATCTTTCCCTCGATCCTGACTAGTCTCCCCCACAGCATGATGCTGCTACCACCATGCATCACCGTAGGGATGCTGCCAGGTTTCCTCCAGACGTGAAGCTTGGCATTCAGGCCAAAGAGTTCAATCTTGGTTTCATCAGACCAGAGAATCTTGTTTCTCATGGTCTGAGTCCTTTAGGTGGCTTTTGGCAAACTCCAAACTCTACACACAATTTCTTCGACCTCATGGCTTGGTTTTGCTCTGACATGCACTGTCAACTGTGGGACCTTATATAGACTGGTGTGTGCCTTTCCAATGTCCAATCAATAAAATTTACCACTGGTGGACTCCCAAGTTGTAGAAACATCTCAAGGATGATCAATGGAAACATGATGCACCTGAGCTCAATTTCGAGTCTCATAGCAAAGGGTCTGAATACTTATGTAAATAAGGTATTTCTGTTTTATTATTTTAAATTTGCAAAAATGTCTAAACCTGTTTTCGATTTGTCATTATGGGGTATTGTGTAT
This sequence comes from Coregonus lavaretus, assembly GCF_964263955.1. Lineage (NCBI taxonomy): Eukaryota > Metazoa > Chordata > Actinopteri > Salmoniformes > Salmonidae > Coregonus > Coregonus lavaretus. Next base: position 4,907,187 of record NC_139994.1, read on the forward strand.
AGATTGAGGGAAAAAAATTAAAATCAATTTCAGAATAAGGCTGTAACTTAACAAAATGTGGAAAAAGTAAAGGGTCTGAATACTTTCCGAATGCACTGTACAAAACATTAAGATTATCTGCTCTTTCCATGACATAGACTGACCAGGTGAAAGCTATGATCCCTTATTGATGTCACTTGTTAAATCCACTTCAATCAGTGTAGATGAAGGGGAGGAGACAGGTTAAATAAGGATATTTAAGTCTTGAGACATGGATTGTGTGTGTGTACCATTCAGAGGGTGAATGAGCAAGACAAAATATTTAAGTGCCTTTGAACGGGGTATGGTAGTAGGTGCCAGGTGCACCGGTTTCTGTCAACAACTGCAACGCTGCTGTGTTTTTCACGCTCAACCGTTTCCCGTGTGTATCAACCGTTCCACCACCCAAAGGACATCCAGCCAACTTGACACAACTGTGGGATGCATTGGCGTCAGCATGGGTCAGCATCCCTGTGGAACGCTTTCGACACCTTGTAGAGTCCATGCCCCGACAAATTGAGGCTGTTCTGAGGGAAAGGGGGGGGGGGGTGCTTCTACAAAGTATTGACTCACGGGTGTGAATACTTATGTAAATTAGATTTCTGTATTTCATTTTCAATACATTTGCAAACATTTCTTAACTTGTTTTGACTTAGTCAATATGGGATATTATGTGTAGATGGGTGAGTGATTTTTTAAAATATTTAATCCATTTAGAATTCAGGCTGTAACACAACAAAATGTGAAATAAGTCAAAGTGTATAAATACTTTCTTAAGGCGCTGTATATGGCAGAGGCTGGGGCTCTCGCTTTACTAGAATTTGTGACTTTTAGATTTGTATAATTTATTTCTGATTTCTATTATTAACCACGTGACAATGATTTTGAGAAACCAAAACGTTATTATTGAAATGAAACTGTTCCACAAAAATGCACATATGAAAATCATAACTGGCACACAGATCGGTAGAAATAGTAGGATAAATTGTAAGCTTCCCCAAACTTCAAACTCACAAATTTGAACCTCACGCGCTGCATATAATAGACGGTTGTGAACAGAGCGCACATTTCTTTGTACTGCATAATTACAGCATGTTTGTGTGAGACAGAGAGATAACGAGAGGAGCGTTGTAACTACGATTGTGCCTATTAAAACTGAGCACAAATTGACAGCTGTGCGATCCATCGCGAAGAAAAGCGCTCACCTCGATCCAGCACCAGCGGGTGGAAAGCACCACTCGCTGGGCCGCGCCAAGCACTGTGTTGCTTGGTAGACTACTGGGTTAGTACACCTATGTGTTTGACATAGACAGGAGCAGGCCTGCGAGCCCAGGGCGAGAGAATGCCATGTTGATATTGGTCCCATTCCTTTTTTAAATTTAGTTCCAAGTTTAGAATTATAAACTAATAGAAGTATAAAACTATTGCAAGCACTGCTCCAGATCACTTGATATCCACCTCAAGGGAGAGAGAGACCCAACTTAACTCAAACTAAACTGTCTATCATACAGCGGGTCAGAGACCGCACGCTCAAGTGTTTTGGAAAGAAGGTAATGTGGTAGCATTACGTATTGTCTCCCGGTCTGATTCAGCTCTGGGCGCCTGTGTTCAGAACCACACACACTAGAGCAGGTGGTGGTGCTCTCCTGGGCGCCTTCTGTATGCTGTTGTCACAGTGATAAATAGTGACGCAGCTCCTTAGTCAGCGAGAGAGCCCCTGGCTGAATCTGCTGGCTCTGTCCCTGTCAACACTCACACCCACACTTAACACACACACACAGTGTTTTACATTGGTTAGTTACTGTAACAGAGTGAGGACTCTGGTTACTGTGTTGCTCCTGTCTATTGTAAGCGATAGTGACAGATCAATAGGGTTAACTAAGTACTCTGGTTACTGTGTTGATCTTTTCTATAGTAAGCGATAGTGACAGATCAATAGGGTTAACTAAGTAAGATATCGGGACCAATTGAGAATCGAGGCACGCGCACACACACACACACACACTTATGTGTGAGATAAATCTCTTGTACTTCCACAGCAATAGTTCCTCCAGCAGAGAGCATGTCTCCTCTCATTAAATATCAAGATGGATGCCTGAGATGTGTGTGTGCATGTGCGCGTGACAAGCAGTCGTTTCTCTCAGCTGTTCCAGGAACTGTCTATGAAATCTACACCACAATCTAACATTTCCATTGTTTTATTTTTGTTTTATAAGAAGACTATAGAAAAACATTGTAACTTCATAATGATTGTTTTCCTGATATACAGCAGAAGCATGACTATACAGAAGAGGGTGAAAGCTAACCCTCCTCCCGGAGAGCTACTGGGTGTGTAGGCTTCTGCTTCAGGATCTTGATTTGCTTAATTAGGTGGGTTAGAGCAATGCTGGAGAATAAGCTGCTCTCCAGGACGAGGGTTTTCCACAACTGGTCTACGGTGTGCATCGTTGGTTGTATGTCTCATGTTTTAAAGCATATCATATTCTGCTCTACATGAGATAGCTAAAGCATTGTTCCTTCATAGACCTGCATTCATGTAGCCAGAACCATAGAGCGAGAGAGAGACAGAGAGAGAGAGGAATGAGAGAATGAGAGAGAGAGGAATAGGAGAGAGAGAAATAGAGGCATGAGAGAGAGAGAGAGAGAGAGAGAGGAATGGAAGAGAAAGAGAGAGACTCAGTAAGACAAAAATAATGGTGTTCCAAAAAAGGTCGAGTTGCCAGGACCACAAATACAAATTCCATCTAGACACCGTTGCCCTAGAGCACACAAAAAACTATACATACCTCAGCCTAAACATCAGCGCCACAGGTAACTTGAGAGACAAGGCAAGAAGGGCCTTCTACGCCATCAAAAGGAACATAAAATTTGACATACCAATTAGGATCTGGCTAAAAATACTTGAATCAGTTATAGAACCCATTGCCATTTATGGTTGTGAGGTCTGGGGTCCGCTCACCAAAGAAGAATTCACAAAATGGGACAAACACCAAATTGAGACTCTGCATGCAGAATTCTGCAAAAACATCCTCCGTGTACAACGTAAAACACCAAATAGAGCAGAATTAGGCCAATACCCGCTAATTATCAAAATCCAGAAAAGAGCCGTTAAATTCTATAACCACTTAAAAGGAAGCAATTCCCAAACCTTCCATAACAAAGCCATCACCTACAGAGAGATGAACTTGGAGAAGAGTCCCCTAAGTAAGCTGGTCCTGGGGCTCTGTTCACAAACAGACCCCACGACAACATTAGACATTTTAGTAGACGCTCTTATTCAGAGCAACTTACAGTTAGTGAGCGCATACATTATTATTTTTCATACTGGGCCCCCGTGGGAATCGAACCCACAACCCTGGCGTTGCAAACGCCATGCTCTACCAACTGAGCTACATCCCTGCCGGCCATTCCCTCCCCTACCATGGGCCAATTGTGCGCCGCCCCATGGGTCTCCCGGTCACAGCCAGCTACGACAGAGCCTGGATTTGAACCAGGATCTCTAGTGGCACAGCTAGCACTGCAATGCAGTGCCTTAGACCACTGCGCCACTCAGGAGACATAGACCCAACCAAATAATGAGAAAACAAAAAGAGAATTACTTGACACATTGGAAATAACAAACAAAAAAACAGAGCAAACTAGAATGCTATTTGGCCCTAAACAGAGAGTACACAGTGGCAGAATACCTGACCACTGTGACTGACCAAAACTTAAGGAAAGCTTTGACTATGTACAGACTCAGTGAGCATAGCCTTGCTATTGAGAAAGGCCGTTGTAGGCAGACCTGGCTCTCAAGAGAAGACAGGCTATGTGCACACTGCCTACAAAATGAGGTGGAAACTGAGCTGCACTTCCTAACCTCCTGCCAAATATTTGACCATATTAGTGACATATATTTCCCTCAGATTACAGAGATCCACAAAGAATTCGAAAACAAACCCAATTTTGATTAACTCCCTTATCTACTGGGTGAAAAACCACAGTGTGCCATCACAGCTGCAAGATTTGTGAACTGTTGCCACAAGAAAAGGGCAACCAGTGAAGAACAAACACCATTGTAAATACAACCCATATTTATGTTTATTTATTTTCCCATTTGTACTTTAACTATTTGCACATTGTTACAACACTGTATATATATATATATATATATATATATATATATATATATACATAATATGACATTTGAAATGTCTTTATTCTTTTGGAACTTCTGAGTGTAATGTTTACTGTTAATATTTATTGTTTATTTCACTTTTGTTTATTATCTACTTCACTTGCTTTGGCAATGTTAACATACGTTTCCCATGCCAATAAAGCCCTTAAATTGAAATAGAATTGAATTGAGAGTGAGAGAGAGAGGGAGGAATGAGAGAGATTTAAAATAAATTGCATGCTTGTTTTGTGATCATTAGTTTGAATCGTCTGATTGGCTGTCTGTCCCTCCTGTCTGTGAGGTCATATGTAATGTGACTGTGTGTTAGGACTATCAGAACTAGTAACAACTTGTCCAAGAAAAGCATTCATTGTTGTTATCTTTTGGGAAACAACTTCTTCCATCTGTGCTGAAGTTCTCCACACACAGCTGTGAAATAATGCTGCTCAGCCCTGTTAGATGATATCACTCCGTTGTCAGGGCAACAAGGTGTGGACGTCGTCAGGGCAACAAGTTGTGCCCATTGTCAGGGCAACAAGGTGTGTCCCTTGTCAGGGTTACACGATGTGCCAGTTGTCAGGGCAAAAAGGTGTGTCCATTGTCAAGGAGATGTGGTGTTACCATTGTAGGAGATCTGGGGAATCCCATTGCTGGAGTTGTCCAGGATCTCCTATTGGAAACACACAAACGCATGTACGCACGCACACACACACACGTTAGTATCACTCAGCTGTGGATTCTCACTGAGGAGCAATCAAGAGTAATGTGTGAGTGCGGTCCAAGCCTGTGAGTGTGTGTTTGTTTCTTACAAAAGATCCGTGTGTGTATGAATCCTTCTCAGTCATCTCGTGTGAGTGGTGCAGTGAGTGTTCTCTCTCCAGAAACATCCTCTGTTGTTCTGAACTGGCCAGACGACAGGTCAACCAGGTAGAGAGAGTACAGGAAGAGATACCTACAGGAGAGAGGGAGAGGGGGGAGAGAGACTAATTGAATTGAATGGTGCCAGAACCTGAACGTTACCTTTCATAAACAGACAGAGAAGTTTTCATGCAGGTTAGAGGAGGTGTTGGGTCAGCATCACACAGCTCAACTACCTGGAGTTGGAATGAGTTGATGTTAGTGTAATGTAATGTAATATAATGTTTAACTATGTTTCAAAGTGTTTTCTATAGCGTTTCATAGCGTTGCATACCCAGGCAGGCAATGGTCATGGCCGCTAGGTGTAGGGAGTGAAGAGAGTCCGGTCGTCGTGACAACGCCCTAACGAACTGGAAGTTGAGAATCCCTCCAATCAGACCACAGATACAGCAGGCTGAGAACAGAATCATCTGGAGGGAGAGAGATATAGAGATAGAGAGAGAGAGAGATAGAGAGATAGAGATAGAGTGATAAAAAAACAAGAGAGAAATACACACAGGCTTAAATGACTGCACCTGCTGATACTGTAGCTATCTTGTCAGCAGAAAACAATACATGGAGAGATGGAACACAGTTGATAGTTTCCTGCTCTGTCACTGTAAATGAGATGGAACACAGTTGATAGTTTCCTGCTCTGTCACTGTAAATGAGATGGAACACAGTTGATAGTTTCCTGCTCTGTCACTGTAAATGAGATGGAACACAGTTGATAGTTTCCTGCTCTGTCACTGTAAATGAGATTGAACACAGTTGATAGTTTCCTGCTCTATCACTGTAAATGAGATGGAACACAGTTGATAGTTTCCTGCTCTGTCACTGTAAATGAGATGGAACACAGTTGATAGTTTCCTGCTCTATCACTGTAAATGAGATGGAACACAGTTGATAGTTTCCTGCTCTGTCACTGTAAATGAGATGGAACACAGTTGACAGTTTCCTGCTCTATCACTGTAAATGAGATGGAACACAGTTGACAGTTTCCTGCTCTATCGCTGTAAATGAGATGGAACACAGTTGATAGTTTCCTGCTCTGTCACTGTAAATGAGATGGAACACAGTTGATAGTTTCCTGCTCTATCACTGTAAATGAGATGGAACACAGTTGATAGTTTCCCGCTCTATCACTGTAAATGAGATGGAACACAGTTGATAGTTTCCTGCTCTGTCACTGTAAATGAGATGGAACACAGTTGATAGTTTCCTGCTCTATCACTGTAAATGAGATGGAACACAGTTGATAGTTTCCTGCTCTGTCACTGTAAATGAGATGGAACACAGTTGATAGTTTCCTGCTCTATCACTGTAAATGAGATGGAACACAGTTGATAGTTTCCTGCTCTATCACTGTAAATGAGATGGAACAGTTTATAGATTCCTGCTCTGTCACTGTAAATGAGATGGAACACAGTTGATAGTTTCCTGCTCTGTCACTGTAAATGAGATGGAACACAGTTGACAGTTTCCTGCTCTATCACTGTAAATGAGATGGAACACAGTTGACAGTTTCCTGCTCTATCACTGTAAATGAGATGGAACACAGTTGATAGTTTCCTGCTCTGTCACTGTAAATGAGATGGAACACAGTTGATAGTTTCCTGCTCTATCACTGTAAATGAGATGGAACACAGTTGATAGTTTCCCGCTCTATCACTGTAAATGAGATGGAACACAGTTGATAGTTTCCTGCTCTGTCACTGTAAATGAGATGGAACACAGTTGATAGTTTCCTGCTCTATCACTGTAAATGAGATGGAACACAGTTGATAGTTTCCTGCTCTGTCACTGTAAATGAGATGGAACACAGTTGATAGTTTCCTGCTCTATCACTGTAAATGAGATGGAACACAGTTGATAGTTTCCTGCTCTGTCACTGTAAATGAGATGGAACACAGTGGATAGTTTCCTGCTCTATCACTGTAAATGAGATGGAACACAGTTGATAGTTTCCTGCTCTATCACTGTAAATGAGATGGAACAGTTTATAGATTCCTGCTCTGTCACTGTAAATGAGATGGAACACAGTTTATAGTTTCCTGCTCTGTCACTGTAAATGAGATGGAACACAGTTGATAGTTTCCTGCTCTGTCACTGTAAATGAGATGGAACACAGTTTATAGTTTCCTGCTCTATCACTGTAAATGAGATGGAACACAGTTGATAGTTTCCTGCTCTGTCACTGTAAATGAGATGGAACACAGTTGATAGTTTCCTGCTCTATCACTGTAAATGAGATGGAACACAGTTGATAGTTTCCTGCTCTGTCACTGTAAATGAGATGGAACACAGTTGATAGTTTCCTGCTCTATCACTGTAAATGAGATGGAACACAGTTGATAGTTTCCCGCTCTGTCACTGTAAATGAGATGGAACACAGTTTATAGATTCCTGCTCTATCACTGTAAATGAGATGGAACACAGTTGATCGATTCCTGCTCTATCACTCTAAATGAGATGGAACACAGTTTATAGTTTCCTGCTCTATCACTGTAAGTGAGATGGAACACAGTTGATAGTTTCCTGCTCTATCACTGTAAATGAGATGGAACACAGTTGATAGTTTCGTGCTCTATCACTGTAAATGAGATGGAACACAGTTGATCGATTCCTGCTCTGTCACTGTAAATGAGATGGAACACAGTTGATAGTTTCCTGCTCTGTCACTGTAAATGAGATGGAACACAGTTGATAGTTTCCTGCTCTGTCACTGTAAATGAGATGGAACACAGTTTATAGTTTCCTGCTCTATCACTGTAAATGAGATGGAACACAGTTGATAGTTTCCTGCTCTATCACTGTAAATGAGATGGAACACAGTTGATAGTTTCCTGCTCTATCACTGTAAATGAGATGGAACAGTTGATAGATTCCTGCTCTGTCACTGTAAATGAGATGGAACACAGTTGATAGTTTCCTGCTCTGTCACTGTAAATGAGATGGAACACAGTTGATAGTTTCCTGCTCTGTCACTGTAAATGAGATGGAACACAGTTGATAGTTTCCTGCTCTATCACTGTAAATGAGATGGAACACAGTTGATAGTTTCCTGCTCTATCACTGTAAATGAGATGGAACACAGTTGATAGTTTCCCGCTCTGTCACTGTAAATGAGATGGAACACAGTTTATAGATTCCTGCTCTATCACTGTAAATGAGATGGAACACAGTTGATAGATTCCTGCTCTATCACTGTAAATGAGATGGAACACAGTTTATAGTTTCCTTCTCTATCACTGTAAATGAGATGGAACAGTTTATAGATTCCTGCTCTGTCACTGTAAATGAGATGGAACACAGTTTATAGATTCCTGCTCTATCACTGTAAATGAGTGTCACGGTTTCGGCCGAGGCTGCTCCTCCTCCTTGTTCGGGCAGGCTTCGGCGGTCGTCGTCTCCGGAGTACTAGCTGCCACCGTTCAATGTTTCATGTTCGTTTGGTTTTGTCTGTTTGTAACACCTGTCCCTTGTTAGTGTTTGATTGTGTTCCCTATTTAGTTTCGTTATTTTGGGTCAGGTGTTATGTGTGATTGTTTTTGTCAGCTGTTCGTGTTCTTGGTATTTTGACTCTCTTCCTGTGTATTCGAGAGTTCGCACTGCGTGCGCTTTTTTCCTTGTTTTACGCACTGTGTTGTGTGCGTATTTGTCGTTCTCGCCTCCCGGTTGGGTTGGCTATTTTCTCCTGTTTGGAGTTGTTTTGCACCACTAAAGACTGTTGACGTACTCTTGTGTGCCTGCGCTTGATTCCCTACACCACATCCACACTCAGCGTTCGTGACAGAATCACACATCACCCATGGAATCAGCAGGAGCGACCGCGCCAACAGCAAGCATGGAGGAACGTCTTCGTGGGCAGGAGGACCGGATTAACCAGGTCTGTCATGCCCTGGAGGGGGTGATGAACACTCTCCACCGATGGGAAACCAGCGGGGTACCCACGACCCCACCTACCGAACCATCCCCATCGGTCAGTCCTCCTGACCCATTTCCGGAACCCAGTGGGATTCGGCTCTCGCTCCCGAGGGCGTACGACGGCTCCGCTGCCGGGTGTCAAGGGTTCCTGCTGCAAGTGGAGCTCTACCTCGCCACCGTACACCCGGCGCCCTCGGGACACGAGAGCGTCTCAGCCCTCATCTCCTGTCTCACCGGCAAGGCGTTGGAGTGGGCCAACGCCGAATGGAGGAGAATGGACGCCGCTACCACTACCTATGCGGAGTTCTCCCGCCGCTTCCGTGCTGTGTTTGACCATCCACCGGAAGGGAAGGCGGCGGGGGAGCGTCTGTTCTACCTCCGACAGGGGATGAGGAGCGCCCAGGACTTTGCTTTGGAATTCCGGACTCTAGCGGCCGATGCAGGGTGGAATGAGCGGGCCCTTATAGACCACTTCCGTTGCAGCCTCCGGGAGGACGTCCAGAGAGAGTTGGCGTGCAGGGACACCTCGTTGACGTTTGACCAACTTGTCGACATGGCCATTCGGCTGGATACCCTGCTCGCCACCCGTGGACGTCCCGGGTGGGGTTCGCCCATTTCACCCTCCAGCACCTCCGAGCCGAGCCCTATGGAGCTCGGGGGTGCTGGCGCTAGAGAACGGAGGAGTAGGAACCCGAGGGGGGCCGTTCCCTGCACTAACTGTGGCCGTGGAGGGCACACCGCGGCTAGGTGTTGGGGAGGGTCCCCCGGTGGAGGAGAAGGCAGGTCACGCATTGGGGGGTCCCCCCAGGTGAGTAGGCGCCCTACTTACCCAGAGCTTTCTGTCGTTCACCTAACCTTGCCTGTTTGTTTTCCACAGGTTGCACCTCGTTCCCAGCATAAGGCGCTGGTAGATTCAGGCGCAGCTGGGAATTTTATAGATCGCCAGTTCTGTGTAGAGTTAGGGATTCCCCTCCTTCCCGTTGATAAGCCTTTCCCTGTTCATGCCCTAGATAGCCGTCCGTTAGGGTCTGGGTTGATTAGGGAGGTCACGGCACCCCTTAAGATGATGGCGCAGGAGGGTCATGAGGAGACGATTCAGCTCTATCTGATTGACTCTCCTGCGTATCCGGTAGTGCTGGGCCTTCCCTGGTTGATGACCCATGACCCTACTATTTTGTGGCGAGAGAAAGCTCTTAAAGGGTGGTCTGCCCAGTGTGAGGGGCGGTGTCTGGGTGTTTCCATAGGGGCGACCTCGGTGGAAAGTCCGAATCTAATGCCAGCACTGCATATTCCCCCCGAGTATGAGGATTTGAAAGTGGTGTTTAGTAAAACTAGGGCGGCGCAGCTGCCGCCTCATAGACGAGGGGATTGTGCGATAGATCTCCAGTCAGGAGCAGCTCTCCCGCGGAGCCATGTGTATCCCTTGTCTCAAGAGGAGAGGAAGGCAATGGAGACGTACATCGCTGAGTCTCTGAGACAGGGATACATACGGGCCTCCACTTCACCCGCTTCCTCGAGTTTCTTTTTTGTGAAGAAAAAGGATGGAGGTCTGCGCCCGTGTATTGATTACCGCGGTCTCAATCAGATTACGGTGAAGTACAGCTATCCACTTCCTCTGATTGCGACTATGACGGAGTCATTGCACGGTGCGCAGTTCTTTACAAAATTGGATCTCAGGAGCGCATATAACTTGGTGCGCATTAGAGAGGGCGATGAATGGAAGACAGCGTTTAGCACGACTTCCGGACACTACGAGTATCTAGTCATGCCATATGGGTTAATGAATGCTCCCTCAGTCTTCCAATCCTTCGTCGATGAGATTTTCCGGGACATGCAGGGACAGGGAGTAGTCGTATACATCGACGATATTCTGGTGTACAGTCCTACCCGATCAGAGCATGTAACCCTGGTGCGCCGAGTATTGAGGAGGCTGTTGGAGCATGACCTATATGTCAAGGCAGAGAAATGTCTGTTCTTTCAGAAGTCGGTCTCCTTTCTGGGTTATCAGTTGTCTGCGTCAGGGGTGAAGATGGAGGTAGACCGGGTGTCAGCTGTGCGTAATTGGCAGACCCCAACCACTGTGAAGGAGGTGCAACAGTTCTTGGGTTTTGCAAATTATTACCGGAGGTTTATCCGGGGTTTTGGACAGGTGGCAGCTCCCATAACGTCTCTGTTGAAGGGGGGTCCGGTGCGCTTGCGGTGGTCAGCGGAGGCGGACAGGGCTTTTGGGAAACTGAAGGACCTGTTTACCTCGGCGCCGGTGTTGGCGCATCCGGATCCCTCTTTACCTTTCCAGGTAGAGGTGGACGCGTCAGAGGCCGGTATAGGGGCCGTTCTTTCCCAACGTTCTGGCACACCACCTAAACTCCGTCCCTGTGCGTTTTATTCTAAAAAGCTCAGTCCGGCGGAGCGGAATTATGACGTAGGAGACAGGGAGCTGTTAGCCGTGGTACAGGCCCTAAAGGTGTGGCGGCATTGGCTTGAGGGGGCTCAACACCCTTTCCTCATTCTAACTGACCACCGTAACCTGGAATACATCCGGGCAGCTAGGAGACTGAATCCTCGCCAGGCCCGCTGGACTATGTTTCTAGCCCGGTTTGTGTTTAAAATTACTTACATCCCTGGGTCCCAGAACGGGAAGGCAGATGCTCTGTCTCGGCGGTATGACGCGGAGGAGAGGTCCGTTGAGCCCACTCCCATACTACCAGAGTCCTGTCTGGTTGCACCGGTGGTGTGGGAGGTTGATGCCGAGATCGAGCGGGCGTTACGCACCGACCCAAGTCCTCCACAGTGTCCAGTGGGTCGGACGTACGTTCCGCTCGAGGTACGCGATCGCCTCATTTATTGGGCTCATACGTCCCCCTCCTCTGGACATCCGGGTATCGGCCGGACAGTTCACTGCCTTAGCACGAAGTACTGGTGGCCAACGTTAGCTAGGGATGTGAGGATTTATGTCTCCTCCTGTTCGGTGTGTGCCCAGTGTAAGGCGCCCAGACATTTGCCCAGGGGTAAGCTACAACCCCTGCCCGTTCCACAACGACCCTGGTCCCACCTCTCGGTGGATTTTGTTACCGACCTTCCCCCCTCACAGGGGAATACTACCATCCTGGTCGTTGTGGATCGGTTCTCGAAGGCCTGTCGTCTCCTTCCCATGCCGGGTCTACCCACTGCCCTACAGACCGCTGAGGATCTGTTTACCCATGTCTTCCGGCATTACGGGGTACCCGAGGATATAGTGTCTGATCGAGGCCCCCAGTTCACCTCCAGAGTGTGGAGAGCGTTTATGGAACGGTTGGGGGTTTCGGTAAGCCTTACTTCGGGTTACCATCCGGAGAGTAATGGGCAGGTTGAACGTGTTAACCAGGAGGTGGGTAGGTTTCTGAGGTCTTATTGCCAGGGCCGGCCGGAGGAGTGGGCGAGATACGTTCCTTGGGCCGAGATGGCACAGAACTCTCTCCGCCACTCCTCCACCCAACTAACCCCTTTCCAGTGTGTGTTAGGGTACCAGCCGGTTCTGGCACCTTGGCACGAGAGCCAGATCGAGGCCCCTGCGGTGGATGAATGGGTGCGGCGCTCGGAGGAAACATGGAACGCTGCCCACGTACATCTGCAGCGGGCCATCCGTCGGCAGAAAACGAGCGCCGATCTCCACCGCAGTGAGGGGCCTGTGTACGCACCTGGAGATCGAGTCTGGCTCTCGACCAGAAACCTGCCCCTCCGCCTGCCCTGCCGGAAGCTGGGTCGGCGGTTTGTGGGGCCATTTAAAGTCCTGAGGAGGTTGAACGAGGTGTGTTACAGGTTAGAACTGCCTATTGACTATAGGAATATTAACCCCTCGTTCCATGTGTCTCTCCTCAGGCCGGTGGTAGCTGGTCCACTCCAGGAGTATGAGATAGAGGAGACTCCTCCGCCCCCGTTGGACATCGAGGGGGCTCCGGCGTACACTGTGAGGTTCATCCTTGATTCGAGACGCCGGATGGGGGGTCTTCAATATCTCGTGGAGTGGGAGGGGTACGGCCCGGAGGAGCGGTGCTGGGTGCCAAGGAGGGACATATTGGACCAGTCCCTGCTGACCGAGTTCCATCGGGGTCATCCTACGCGCCCTGCTCCGCGTCGTCCGGGTCGTCCCCGAGCCCGGGGTCGGCGCACGGCTGGATCCGCGCGTCAAGGGGGGGGTACTGTCACGGTTTCGGCCGAGGCTGCTCCTCCTCCTTGTTCGGGCAGGCTTCGGCGGTCGTCGTCTCCGGAGTACTAGCTGCCACCGTTCAATGTTTCATGTTCGTTTGGTTTTGTCTGTTTGTAACACCTGTCCCTTGTTAGTGTTTGATTGTGTTCCCTATTTAGTTTCGTTATTTTGGGTCAGGTGTTATGTGTGATTGTTTTTGTCAGCTGTTCGTGTTCTTGGTATTTTGACTCTCTTCCTGTGTATTCGAGAGTTCGCACTGCGTGCGCTTTTTTCCTTGTTTTACGCACTGTGTTGTGTGCGTATTTGTCGTTCTCGCCTCCCGGTTGGGTTGGCTATTTTCTCCTGTTTGGAGTTGTTTTGCACCACTAAAGACTGTTGACGTACTCTTGTGTGCCTGCGCTTGATTCCCTACACCACATCCACACTCAGCGTTCGTGACAATGAGATGGAACACAGTTGATAGTTTCCTGCTCTATCACTGTAAATGAGATGGAACACAGTTTATAGTTTCCTGCTCTATCACTGTAAATGAGATGGAACACAGTTGATAGATTCCTGCTCTATCACTGTAAATGAGATGGAACACAGTTTATAGATTCCTGCTCTATCACTGTAAATGAGATGGAACACAGTTGATAGTTTCCTGCTCTGTCACTGTAAATGAGATGGAACACAGTTTATAGTTTCCTGCTCTATCACTGTAAATGAGATGGAACACAGTTGATAGTTTCCTGCTCTATTACTGTAAATGAGATGGAACACAGTTGATAGTTTCCTGCTCTATCACTGTAAATGAGATGGAACAGTTTATAGATTCCTGCTCTGTCACTGTAAATGAGATGGAACACAGTTGATAGTTTCCTGCTCTGTCACTGTAAATGAGATGGAACACAGTTGATAGTTTCCCGCTCTGTCACTGTAAATGAGATGGAACACAGTTGATAGTTTCCTGCTCTATCACTGTAAATGAGATGGAACACAGTTGATAGTTTCCTGCTCTGTCACTGTAAATGAGATGGAACACAGTTGATAGTTTCCTGCTCTATCACTGTAAATGAGATGGAACACAGTTGATAGTTTCCCGCTCTGTCACTGTAAATGAGATGGAACACAGTTTATAGATTCCTGCTCTATCACTGTAAATGAGATGGAACACAGTTGATAGATTCCTGCTCTATCACTGTAAATGAGATGGAACACAGTTTATAGTTTCCTGCTCTATCACTGTAAATGAGATGGAACAGTTTATAGATTCCTGCTCTGTCACTGTAAATGAGATGGAACACAGTTGATAGTTTCCTGCTCTGTCACTGTAAATGAGATGGAACACAGTGGATAGTTTCCTGCTCTATCACTGTAAATGAGATGGAACACAGTTGATAGTTTCCTGCTCTATCACTGTAAATGAGATGGAACAGGTTATAGATTCCTGCTCTGTCACTGTAAATGAGATGGAACACAGTTGATAGTTTCCTGCTCTGTCACTGTAAATGAGATGAACACAGTTGATAGTTTCCTGCTCTGTCACTGTAAATGAGATGGAACACAGTTGATAGTTTCCTGCTCTATCACTGTAAATGAGATGGAACACAGTTGATAGTTTCCTTCTCTGTCACTGTAAATGAGATGGAACACAGTTGATAGTTTCCTGCTCTATCACTGTAAATGAGATGGAACACAGTTGATAGTTTCCCGCTCTGTCACTGTAAATGAGATGGAACACAGTTTATAGATTCCTGCTCTATCACTGTAAATGAGATGGAACACAGTTGATAGATTCCTGCTCTATCACTGTAAATGAGATGGAACACAGTTTATAGTTTCCTGCTCTATCACTGTAAATGAGATGGAACACAGTTGATAGTTTCCTGCTCTATCACTGTAAATGAGATGGAACACAGTTGATAGTTTCCTGCTCTATCACTGTAAATGAGATGGAACAGTTTATAGATTCCTGCTCTGTCACTGTAAATGAGATGGAACACAGTTGATAGTTTCCTGCTCTGTCACTGTAAATGAGATGGAACACAGTTGATAGTTTCCTGCTCTGTCACTGTAAATGAGATGGAACACAGTTGATAGTTTCCCGCTCTATCACTGTAAATGAGATGGAACACAGTTGATAGTTTCCTGCTCTGTCACTGTAAATGAGATGGAACACAGTTGATAGTTCCTGCTCTATCACTGTAAATGAGATGGAACACAGTTGATAGTTTCCTGCTCTGTCACTGTAAATGAGATGGAACACAGTTGATAGTTTCCTGCTCTATCACTGTAAATGAGATGGAACACAGTTGATAGTTTCCCGCTCTGTCACTGTAAATGAGATGGAACACAGTTGATAGATTCCTGCTCTATCACTGTAAATGAGATGGAACACAGTTGATCGATTCCTGCTCTATCACTCTAAATGAGATGGAACACAGTTTATAGTTTCCTGCTCTATCACTGTAAGTGAGATGGAACACAGTTGATAGTTTCCTGCTCTATCACTGTAAATGAGATGGAACACAGTTGATAGTTTCCTGCTCTATCACTGTAAATGAGATGGAACACAGTTGATAGTTTCCTGCTCTATCACTGTAAATGAGATGGAACACAGTTGATCGATTCCTGCTCTGTCACTGTAAATGAGATGGAACACAGTTGATAGTTTCCTGCTCTATCACTGTAAATGAGATGGAACAGTTTATAGATTCCTGCTCTGTCACTGTAAATGAGATGGAACACAGTTGATAGTTTCCTGCTCTGTCACTGTAAATGAGATGGAACACAGTTGATAGTTTCCTGCTCTGTCACTGTAAATGAGATGGAACACAGTTGATAGTTTCCTGCTCTATCACTGTAAATGAGATGGAACACAGTTGATAGTTTCCTGCTCTGTCACTGTAAATGAGATGGAACACAGTTGATAGTTTCCTGCTCTATCACTGTAAATGGGATGGAACACAGTTGATAGTTTCCCGCTCTGTCACTGTAAATGAGATGGAACACAGTTTATAGATTCCTGCTCTATCACTGTAAATGAGATGGAACACAGTTGATAGATTCCTGCTCTATCACTGTAAATGAGATGGAACACAGTTTATAGTTTCCTGCTCTATCACTGTAAATGAGATGGAACAGTTTATAGATTCCTGCTCTGTCACTGTAAATGAGATGGAACACAGTTTATAGATTCCTGCTCTATCACTGTAAATGAGATGGAACACAGTTGATAGTTTCCCGCTCTATCACTGTAAATGAGATGGAACACAGTGTAAATACTGGGTTGTTGTTCAGTATTATACTATACATGAATCTACACATTGTTTTTAAAATGTGCAAAATGAATTATGCTCTGCATAATTATCCACATGCGCGCGCGCACACACACACAGACGCACACACACACACAAACTTCTGACTTTTCCTGGAAGCTCAGTTACAGTGAACAAGCCTCTAAGTACCCTGTCCCACTCAGAACCCCCACACCCTTTGTGTGTGTGTGTGTGTGTGTGTGTGTGTGTGTGTGTGTGTGTGTGTGTGTGTGTGTGTGTGTGTGTGTGTGTGTGTGTGTGTGGATACACACATCAGGTTTCCTAATGTAACACATGCCTTCAGTAAATGTCCGCATGGAAAATCAGAGCTCCTGTTTCAGTCATTATCCATCGTTTGGAAACACTTCAGACTCCAGAGATACACTAACCTAGCATAACCTAATCATCACACAGAGATTGGGGGAGGAGAGGAGAGGGAGAGACAGAGGAGAGGAGAGAGAGGGGTGACTGCTGAGAGAAGAGGAGAGGATGGAGAGGGTGAGAAGGGGAGAGGGAGAGAGAGACATACGCCCAGGCCGTGAGCAGAGCAACAGGCACAATCCCCACTCCTACACCTGTCCAAGCCCCATCCTGCGACTTAAGAGGCATTCAGCAGATGCTCAGCATGCTCTGCTCAAACCTAATGGTCTGTGCCTAAACCACACAAATTACAACACTGGACACTACGGACCACAGAGCATCCTGAAATATACCAGATCTGAGGTCATCTGCCTTTGGCCTAAAGACCAGGAACCCAGACTTCATCAAAGAAATCAGAAATACAGACATTGGCATCTTGCAAGAAACATGGTATAGAAGACATTGACCAACTGGTTGCCCTCTAGGTTACAGAGAGCTGGTAGTCCCATCCACCAAACTACCAGGTGTGAAACAGGGAAGAGATTCAGGGGGTATGCTAATTCGGTATAGAGCAGACCTAACCCACTCTATTAAATTAGTCAAAACAGGAATATTTTACATTTGGCTAGAAATTAAAAGGAAATAATCTCAACAGAGAAAAATGTCCTCCTGTGTGCTACCTATATCCCCCCACTAAAATCCCCATACTTTAATGAAGACAGCTTCTCCATCCTAGAGGGGAAGATCAACCATTTCCAGGCCCAGGGACATGTACTAGTCTGTGGTGACCTAAACGCCAGAACTGGACAAGAACCCAACATTCTCAGCACACAGGGGGACAAGCACCTACCTGGAGGTGACAGCATTCCTTCCCAAAATATGCCTCCCTAGACACAACTACGACAAAACAACCAACAAAAAATGTGTCACAACTCCTGCAGCTCTGTCGCACGCTGTGTCTGTTCATAGTCAATTGTTAGCTTCGAGGGGGCTCCTACGGTAGGTACACCTACAGCTTATCCCTTGGCAGTAGTAGACTACTTAATCACCGACCAATCCAGTCTCTCAGAGCATTCACAGTCAAATCAAATCAAATCAAATCAAATTTTATTGGTCACATGCGCCGAATACAACAGGTGCAGACATTACAGTGAAATGCTTACTTACAGCCCTTAACCAACAATGCATTTATTTTTAACAAAAAAAGTAAAAATAAAACAACAACAAAAAAAGTGTTGAGAAAAAAAGAGCAGAAGTAAAATAAAATAACAGTAGGGAGGCTATATATACAGGGGGGGTACCGGTGCAGAGATCACAGCGAAATCACAATCTACTTGAACAGAGTAATACTCAACCATGAGTTATCGAAGCTGAACAATAAATCCCTCCCAGGCAACTTCCTATTGAAGGTGTAAACTTAGCAGTAGGAAGCCTGAACAGTATATTTGACCTATCAGCTAACATACTGTATCAAATAAATAAAATGTATAGCAGAAAACTAACAACAATGAGAAATGATTTGATGAAGAAAGCAAAAACCATGGAAAGAAATTGAGAAACCTACCCAACCAAAAACACAGAGACCCAGAAAACCATAACCTATGCCTTCACTATGGTGAAACACTAAAACAGTACAGAAATACACAAAGAAGTAACAGCGAGTCAGAAATCAGCTCAATGTGATTGAAGAATCCATAGAATCAAATCACTTCTGGGAAAATTGGAGCACACTAAACAAACAACAACACGAAGTGCTATCTATCCAAAATGGAGATGTATGAATTAACCACTTCTCCAACCTTTTCAGCCATATAACAAAGAACCGAGAGTAAAAACATATACATGATCACTTTTCCTCAGTGAAAACAATGTCCTGAGCAAATGTCAAATTGGCTTCTTACCTAAATCTCATACGACAGACCACATATACACCTTGCACACCCTAATTGACAAACAAACCAACCAAAACATGCTTTGTTGATTCAAAAAAGCTTTTGACTCAATTTGACATGAGGGTCTGCTTTACAAATTGATGGAAAGCCGTGTTGGGGGGAAAACATATGACATTATAAAATCAATGTACACAAACAACAAGTGTGCAGTTAAAATTGGCAAAAAACACACATTTATTTCCACAGGGCCGTGGGGTGAGACAGGGATGCAGCTTGAGCCCCACCCTCTTCAACATATACAGTGGGGAGAACAAGTATTTGATACACTGCCGACTTTGCAGGTTTTACTACTTACAAAGCATGTAGAGGTCTGTAATTTTTATCATAGGTACACTTCAACTGTGAGAGAGGGAATCTAAAACAAAAATCCAGAAAATCACATTTGCATTTTATTGCATGACATAAGTATTTGATCACCTACCAACCAGTAAGAATTCCGGCTCTCACAGACCTGTTAGTTTTTCTTTAAGAAGCCCTCCTGTTCTCCACTCATTACCTGTATTAACTGCACCTGTTTGAACTTGTTACCTGTATAAAAGACACCTGTCCACACACTCAATCAAACAGACTCCAACCTCTCCACAATGGCCAAGACCAGAGAGCTGTGTAAGGACATCAGGGATAAAATTGTAGACCTGCACAAGGCTGGGATGGGCTACAGGACAATAGGCAAGCAGCTTGGTGAGAAGGCAACAACTGTTGGCGCAATTATTAGAAAATGGAAGAAGTTCAAGATGACGGTCAATCACTCTCGGTCTGGGGCTCCATGCAAGATCTCACCTCATGGGGCATCAATGATCATGAGGAAGGTGAGGGATCAGCCCAGAACTACACGGCAGGACCTGGTCAATGACCTGAAGAGAGCTGGGACCACAGTCTCAAAGAAAACCATTAGTAACACACTACGCCTTCATGGATTAAAATCCTGCAGCGCATGCAAGGTCCCCCTGCTCAAGCCAGCGCATGTCCAGGCCCGTCTGAAGTTTGCCAATGACCATCTGGATGATCCAGAGGAGGAATGGGAGAAGGTCATGTGGTCTGATGAGACAAAAATAGAGCTTTTTGGTCTAAACTCCACTCGCCGTGTTTGGAGGAAGAAGAAGGATGAGTACAACCCCAAGAACACCATCCCAACCGTGAAGCATGGAGGTGGAAACATCATTCTTTTGGGATGCTTTTCTGCAAAGGGGACAGGACGACTGCACCGTATTGAGGAGAGGATGGATGGGGCCATGTATCGCGAGATCTTGGCCAACAACCTCCTTCCCTCAGTGAGAGCAATGAAGATGGGTCGTGGCTGAGTCTTCCAGCATGACAATGACCCGAAACACACAGCCAGGGCAACTAAGGAGTGGCTCCGTAAGAAGCATCTCAAGGTCCTGGAGTGGCCTAGCCAGTCTCTAGACCTGAACCCAATAGAAGGGAGCTGAAAGTCTGTATTGCCCAGCAACAGCCCCGAAACCTGAAGGATCTGGAGAAGGTCTGTATGGAGGAGTGGGCCAAAATCCCTGCTGCAGTGTGTGCAAACCTGGTCAAGACCTACAGGAAACGTATGATCTCTGTAATTGCAAACAAAGGTTTCTGTACTAAATATTAAGTTCTGCTTTTCTGATGTATCAAATACTTATGTCATGCAATAAAATGCAAATGAATTACTTAAAAATCATACAATGTGATTTTCTGGATTTTTGTTTTAGATTCCGTCTCTCACAGTTGAAGTGTACCTATGATAAATATTACAGACCTCTACATGCTTTGCAAGTAGGAAAACCTGCAAAATCGGCAGTGTATCAAATACTTGTTCTCCCCACTGTATATCAACAAATTGGCAAGGGCACTAGAACAGTCTGCAGCACCCGGCCTCACCCTACTAGACTGAAATCAAATGTCTACTGTTTGAAGATGATCTGGTGCTTCTGTCCCCAACCAGCGTCTGCTAAATGGCATATTATTATTATTATTAACCAAGGAGGGCCTACAGGGTGATTGGGAGTCCCATAGGGCGGCGCACAATTGGCCTAGTGTCGTCCGGGTTTGGCCGGTGTAGGCCATCATTGTAAATAAGAATTTGTTCTTAACTCAATTGCCTAGTTAAATAAAGGTTACATTTAAATTTAAAAAATTATAAAAACAGCAGCACCTAGATCTTCTGCACAGATTCTGTCAGACCTGGGCCCTGACAGTAAATCTCAGTAAGACAAAAATAATGGTGTTCCAAAAAAAGGTCCAGTTGCCAGGACAACAAATACAAATTCTATCTAGACACCATTGCCCTATGTCATATCAAAATCTTCCCAGAGTGAAATAGTTCCCAGTAGTTCTGATCGTTCTGATTGTGACGTCATGCTGTAAAATTTCTCACAGCGTGAATATGTTCCCAGTTCAATAATTGCATCTCTTTATGTGGATGTTCCTCTCACCCTCCCTCGACCTCGAAAAACTGTTCTGTGAGCACGCGCATCTGCCAATCAATGGTGGCCAGGAGTATTGACTCCGACCAATCAGAAGCTTGTTGAGGCGTGAGGTTAGCATATAAATACCCGGACTCGCGCGTCGAAGTGCTGAGGGTTGATGTGAGGAGAGATTTTTTGCGATTGCAAAGACTTTGGCGCTACGTTTTCGATTGACAGTGCATATATTTGTTTGTTAGTTAGTTAGATATACAAAGAAGTTAAAACGGCACACCTCTGAGAACAAGCCACCTCGACCATTTTACAGCTAATTATGCTAGTTAGCTAGATAAATCAAGGGCAAGGGGATGTGAGAGAAACATCTGCACGAGCTCAGAAATCCACACAGACGCGCGTGAAAATGTTTACAACATGACGTCACAATCACAACACAATCGGAACGATTGGGAACTATTTCACGCTGGGAAGATTTTTACATGACAACTTAGAGTACGCAAAGAATTATACCTACTTCGACCTAAACATCAACGCCACAGGTAACTTCCACAAGGCTGTGAACGATCTAAGAGACAAGGCAAGAAGGGCTTTCTATGCCATCAAAAGGAACATAAAACTTGACATCCCAATTAGGATCTGGCTAAAAATACAATCAGTTATAGAACCCATTGCTTTCTACTGTTGTGAGGTCTGGGGTCCACTCACCAACCAACACTTCACGAAATGGGACAATCACCCAATTGAGTCTGCATGCAGAATTCTGCTAAAATATCCTTCATGTTCAATGCAAAACCCCAAACAATGCATGCAGAGCAGAATTAGGACTAATTATTAAAATCTAGAAAAAATAGCTGTGAAAAAGGAAGCCATGCCCACACATCTCACCACAAAGCCCTCACCTACAGAGATTAACCGAGAGAAGAGTCCCCTCAGCCAGCTGGTTCTAGGGTTCTGTTCACAAACACAAACAGAGCCCCAGGACAGCAACACAATTAGACCCAACCAAATTATGAGAAAAATATATATAACTATTTGACACACTGGAAAGAATCAACCAAAAAACAGCAAACTAAAATGCTATCTTTCCCTCAACAGAGAGCACACAGTAACAGAATACCTGACCACTGTGACTGACCCAAAATACAAAAAATCCTTGACTACGTACAGACTCAGTGTGCATAGCCTTGCTATTGAGAGAGGCCACACTAGGCAGACCTGGCTCTCGACAGAAGACAGGCAATGTGCACACTGCCCACGGAATTAGGTGGTAACTGAGCTGCACTTCCTTACCTCCTGCCAAATGTATGACCATATTAGAGACACACATTTACCTCAGATTACACAGACCCACAAAGGATTTGAAAACAAATCAAATATTGATAAACTCCCATATCTGTTAGGCAAAATACCGCAGTGTGCAATCACAGCAGAAAACACCATGAAAACAGGGCAACCAGTGGAGCACAAACAACATTGTAAATACAACCAATATTTATCTGTTTACTGTCTTCCTCTACTATGTTAAAAACACTGTACATAGCTGATAATAACATTTGAAACGTCTTTATCCTTTTGAAACCTTTGTGTTCAATGTTTACTGGACATTTTTTAGTTTTTTTGTTGATGTAGTTTATTAATTATTTCACTTGCTTTGGCAATGTAAACATATGTTTCCCATGTCAATAAAGCCCCTTTGAAGAGAGAGAGAAAGAGAGAGAGAGAGACTTCTGAGAGAAGAGGGAAGGAGGGTAAGAGAGAATGTGTGTGTGTGTGTGCTTGTGTGAGTGTGTGTACTTACGATGAGTCCCGTCCTCTTCCTAGCACACAGCACTCCACACATCCCACAGATTAGAAACTGAGAGAGAGAGAAAAAGAAAAAACAGATCAGAACTGGTTCATAACATAATCAGATCCGAATCCAAACTGGTTCACAACCGGCTTTCATTGGTAGGCGCGCGCAAAAGTAATCCGAGGGGGAGACAGATGTAGAGAGGGAGCGCCTGCTCACTGTATGAGGGATTCTTGAAAGACGGGACAATCTCAACTTTTTTTTCACAAATATTTGTTCTGCAATTTTAACATTTTAAATACAGATTTTGATAGACAAATGTATCAGCTATCACACCATGTAAAGGAATAACCCCCTGATTTTTAAAATATTTTTTCATTAAATGCAACTAACTGGATTTAGGTCAACTCGGGACACTATAAAAGGCATTCCATTTGTACAATTATTGTCCAACAAGTTTTTAAAGGCCTTGATTATTTAATTCTAACATTAGATTATTCAAATATGTTATACAAATCTTCAAACTTTTTTTGTTTTGATTTATAGCACTATTAAATGCTCCAGGGCTAATTTCGTAAACATTTTGGCATGTTTTTCTAGATTTAGAACATACAGTGCCTTCATAATGTATTCACACCCCTTGACTTTTTCCACATTCTGTTGTGTTAAAGCCTACATTTAAAATGGATTAAATTGAGATTTTGTGTCACTGGCCTACACACAATACCCCATAATGTCAAAGTGTAATGATGTTTTTACAAATTAATTAAAAATGAAAAGCTGATATGTCTTGAGTCAATAAGTATTCAAACCATTTCTTATGGCAAGCCTACATAAGTTCAGGAGTAAAGATTTGCTTAACAAGTCACATAATAAGTTGCATGTTTGCAATAATAGTGTTTAACATCATTTTTGAATGACTACCTCATCTCTGTACCCCACACATACAATTATCTGTAAGGTATCTCAGTCGAGCAGTGAAAACGTAACACATTTGAGTTTTTTAAATAAATATCAGGCAGATGGAGTTGACAGTTTATGGTTGTGACCATGGTGATTCCAATATTGTTTGTTTAAATCTATCAAAAGCAGAGAACTTTACAGATCATGTTGCACTAATGAGTAAATTAAGAAGGGGTCCTTATGGTATAGCTGACCCTGCTCATTCCTGATTAATTTAGGATTTAGACAATTCTGAAGGAGTTGACCAAATCTCCTGACACATCTTTTAGGAATCACAGTTTTGAGAAAAATATTATTTAAAGTCACAGAGGGCTATTGCCAGAAACTAAATGACATCATATCCTTTTTCAGTTAATATCCATTATTGACATTTGTTTTGGTTGAGAGTTTGAAATTGGCATCCTTTGCTCCAGACAAGGGCATTTCCAGGCATAGAGCCGACATGGAAATAAATAATATATATTTTTAATTAACATTCACACCCAACGCACACACGCACGCACGCACACACACACACACACAGACACACACACACACACACACACAGACAGATAGTAAACTAAAAGCTCTACGTACACACATGCCGCTCCAGACGGGAGAAGCGTCTCCTTGCTGCGGCTTGTGTTCCTCCCTGATCCGGCTGAGCCCCACGGCTCCCAGGACGATACTGGCCACCCCCAGACCCACCTCCAACACTGACAGCAGCAGCAGGCTCCACAGGATCTTCCGGCTGGAGCACATACTGACCGGGCATCCTCCTAGGTCGGCTTCAGTCAGGAAGGCACACTGGTCGGCAGCAAAATGTTTTGAAACGAAAACAAGTGTTTCTTAGGCTACTCCCCGGAAAACAGTCACTACCCTGATTAAATAAAGATGAACTGAAATGGATAAGTTCACGTACCTCCCTGTGACATCCCGTTTTTAAAAGAAGTCCCTTGTTTTTTGTGCCAACTAGCAACCCGAGCCTGGAGGAGCCGGAGTCCGCCTGTCAGCCCTCGGCGGGTGGCATGATGTTAGTCCATATCCCGGTGCTCCAAGAAAGTTATGGACAGGAGATCAGGAAATTATGTAAAGTCGTTTTTTATTTTTATCAATGAGACTAACCTGCATGAACAAAGACTAGATTCTCATTTCCAAATCCAAAAGTGATTAGTCTCTGACGCTGAAAACCGGAGCTCCCCCGGTCAATACTGAGAGGAGAGCGTGCTGCTCTAAACTTCCCGCTGGTCGGTCGTTAACGAGACTGGCTCGCGGTTGCTGTCCATGGTGCTTAAACGCTTGCACAGACCTTCTGCGACCTGACCAAAAAGCCCTCCAGTTCTCTCTCTCTCTCTCTCTCTCTCTCTCTCTCTCTCTCTCTCTCTCTCTCTCTCTCTCTCTCTCTCTCTCTCTCTCTCTCTCACACACACACACACAGAGACTCCCCTCAGACAGTGGGACACCTCCTCCTCCTGTCTTTCAGTTTAGTTTAGACTCTAGAGACTCTCCGGACCCCGTGTGACTCCCGGGCAGATTCACAGACAGGAGCTGGTGTCATTAGCACAACCCTGGTAAATACAATAACAGTGGACTTATCTTTCTCTTAAAGTCACACACACTGAACTGAACTGAACTGCCAACCCCCATAGACAGTAGCCTACACACACTGAACTGAACTGAACTGCCAACCCCCAGAGACAGTAGCCTACACACACTGAATTGAACTGAACTGTCAACCCCCATAGACAGTAGCCTACACACACTGAACTGAACTGCCTACCCCCACAGACAGTAGCCTAAACACACTGAACTGAACTGAACTGAACTGCCAACCCCCATAGACAGTAGCCTACACACACGCTGAACTGAACTGAACTGCCAACCCCCACAGACAGTAGCCTACACACACTGAACTGAACTGAACTGCCAACCCCCAGAGACAGTAGCCTACACACACTGAACTGAACTGAACTGCCAACCCCCACAGACAGTAGCCTACACACACTGAACTGAACTGAACTGCCAACCCCCAGAGACAGTAGCCTACACACACTGAACTGAACTGAACTGCCAACCCCCACAGACAGTAGCCTACACACACCTGTAATGATGTGTAGAGGAGTGAAATAATGATGTTGCAGTTCCTGGTCATTGTGCCTAAATGGGAATTCTGGCTCTGAACAGGTAGTTTGTTTGGGAGAAGCAGGAGCCCATTCAACATATGCACAACCTAGACAAAAGCCTAAATGTAAAAGTATATCTGTTTGATGAAAATTTACCATATTGTACTTGTGACTTGAAAATGAAAGTCTTATTTTTGCCTTTTGGTAGCAGCTGTTTTCCTGTTGGAGCACAAACCTCTTCTTTATCTTTCTAAATCAATCCACCTTTTTCAGTTTGCCATGCTACCTCGTTGTATTCTTGTTGATGCTGATCTGTCTTCACCTCTTCAATAGGCCTCCTGATGACTCTGGCCCACTGTTTAACCCTGTTACATAAAGGTCAGTTCCCGTGCGCCTCTGCTCTCTCTCCTGTGTGTAGTTACAGTGTAATGAATGGACTGATGCTATCTAAGAAACATAGATTATTAACGTAACAGCTTTTTACTGTTACAAATTAATATTCAGTAAAAATTAGGATGCCTGGAGGGGGGAGGGGGTCTGACAAAGCACTCAATATACATATTTATTTCTCTCGCTCTCTCTCTCTCTCTCTCTCTCTCTCTCTCTCTCTCTCTCTCTCTCTCTCTCTCTCTCTCTCTCTCTCTCTCTCTCTCTCTCTCTCTCTCTCTCTCTCTCTCTCTCTCTCTCTCTCAATTCAATTTAAGGGCTTTATTGGTATGGGAAACATATGTTAACATTGCCAAAGCAAGTGAAATAGATAATAAACAAAAGTCAAATAAACAAGAAATATTAACAGTAAACATTACACTCACAAAAGTTCCAAAAGAATAAAGACATTTCAAATGTCATATTATGTGCAAATAGTTAAAGTACAAAAGGGAAAATAAATAAACATAAATATGGGTTGTATTTACAATGGTGTTTGTTCTTCACTGGTTGACCTTTCCTTGTGGCAACAGGTCACAAATCTTGCGGCTGTGATGGCACACTGTGGTATTTCACCCAGTAGATAAGGGAGTTTATCAAAATTGGGTTTGTTTTCGAATTCTTTGTGGATCTGTTTAATCTGAGGGAAATATGTGTCTCTAATATGGTCATACATTTGGCAGGGGGTTAAGAAGTGCAGCTCAGTTTCCGCCTCATTTTGTGGGCAGTGTGCACATAGCCTGTCTTCTCTTGAGAGCCAGGTCTGCCTACGGCGGCCTCTCTCAATAGCAAGGCTATGCTCACTGAGTCTGTACATAGTCAAAGCTTTCCTTAAGTTTGGGTCAGTCACAGTGGTCAGGTATTCTGCCACTGTGTGCTTAGGGCAAAATATAAAAAATGTTATTAATTCTTTCCAATGTGTCAAGTAATTCTCTTTTTGTTTTCTCATGATTTGGTTGGGTCTAATTGTGTTGCTGTCCTGGGGCTCTGTGGGGTCTGTGTTTGTGAACAGAGCCCCAGGACCAGCTTGCTCTTCTCCAGGTTAATCTCTCTGTAGGTGATGGCTTTGTTATGGAAGGTTTGGGAATCACTTCCTTTTAGGTGGTTCTAGAATTTAATGGCTCTTCTCTGGATTTTGATAATTAGCGGGTATCGGCCTAATTCTGCTCTGCATGCATTATTTGGAGTTTTACGTTGTACACAGAGGATATTTTTGCAGAATTCTGCGTGCAGAGAGAAATAGAGAGAGAGAAAGAGAGAGGGAGAGAAAGAGAGAAGGAGTGAGAGAGAGAGACAGAGAGAGAGAGACAGAGAGAGAGAGAAAGAGAGAGGGAGAAAGGGAAGAGAGAGAAGAGAGGGAGAGAGACCAAAATATGATGTCCTCTCCAATTAATCACGGTATCAGACCTGCTGAGATCAATC
The DNA here is from genome assembly GCF_964263955.1 of Coregonus lavaretus. Classification (NCBI taxonomy): domain Eukaryota; kingdom Metazoa; phylum Chordata; class Actinopteri; order Salmoniformes; family Salmonidae; genus Coregonus; species Coregonus lavaretus. The sequence continues at coordinate 4,935,092 of NC_139994.1, forward strand.
TGTGTGTGTGTCTGTGTCTGTGTGTGTGTGTGTCTGTGTGTCTGTGTCTGTGTGTCTGTGTGTCTGTGTGTCTGTGTGTGTGGGGTCCAACTAGCGTCTGTTTTCTCTCGCAGCTCTGCTCTGCTCTCGTGGATGTATTAACTCCTATTAAAATCACCCTAAAAGAAGTGTGTGTGTGTGTCTGTGTGTGTTTGTGTCTCACAGGACAGGGCGGCTTACTCCCCAATGAGAATCAGGATATTTTTTGACCCCCCCCACTCACATATGAACTCCCTATGGGTTCAAACCCTGAGACTATAGGCCAGGGTTTCTCAAACTCAGTCCTCGGGACCCCAAGGGGTGCAGGTTTTGATTTTTTGTCACGCCCTGACGTATGGGACTCTAGTATGTTGAGTCAGGGTGTGGAGTTCTATGTTGTATTTTCTATGTTCTCTTTCTAGGTTGTGTATTTCTATGTTTGGCCGGGTGTGATTCCCAATCAGAGACAGCTGTCGCTCATTGTCTCTGATTGGGGATCATACTTAAGTAGCCTTTTGGCACTCATTAGTTGTGGGATCTTGTTCCGTGTGTAGGCTTGTTTTGTGTTTAGCCTGAGGACGTCACGTTTCGTTGGTTTGTTGTTTTGTTCGTGTGTTTATCGTTGAAATAAACATGTATGCATTTCACGCTGCGCCTTGGTCTGACCCGTCCTTAAACGAACGTGACAGAAGATCCCACCAAAAATGGACCAAGCAGCGTGCCCAGGAGCAGACATCCTGGACATGGGAGGAGATCCTGGAAGGAAAGGGATCCTGGACATGGGAGGAGATTCAGGCTGGGATGGATCACCGTCCTTGGGAGGAGACAGTAGAGGCCCGGTATAGAGAGGAGCAACGGCAACGCAGAAGGCGCCGGCCGAGGAGGAAGCCCGAGAGACAGCCCCAAGAACATTTTTTGGGGGGGCTAAAAGGGTAGTCGGGGATCGATGGATAAGAGCCCCGACCACTGCACTCGTGGGGGCTCAGGGAGGAGTCCTCACGGGAGGAGGACTGGGCGCGGAGAGTGTAAGACAGTCGGAGATCTCTAACGTCAGTTCCCAGTCCGGCACACCTCGTGCCTGCGTCTCGCACCAAGCTAGTGGTGCGTGTGCCCAGTCCGGCCCGGCCTGTTCCTGTTCCTCGCACCAAGCCAGTGGTGCGTGTTCCCAGTCCGGTACGGCCCGTGCCTGCTCATCGCATCAGACCTGTGGTGCGTGTCTCCAGTCCGGCCCGGCCCGTTCCTGCTCATCGCATCAGACCAGTGGTGCGTGTTCCCAGTCCGGCCCGGCCCGTGCCTGCTCCCCGCACCAAACCAGTGGTGTGTGTTCCCAGTCCGGCCCGGCCCGTTCCTGCTCCTCGCACCAGACCAGTGGTGCGTGTTCCCAGCCCGGTACGGCCCGTGCCGGCTGAGAGAATGTGGTCGTCACGCCCGGATCCGCCTCCGAGGCGGAATGCCCACCCGGACCCTACCCTGTTATGTAAGGTTTGTGCGGTCGGAGTCCGCACCTTTGGGGGGGGGGGGTTACTGTCACGCCCTGACTTATGGGACTCTAGTATGTTGAGTCAGGGTGTGGAGTTCTATGTTGTATTTTCTATGTTCTCTTTCTAGGTTTGTATTTCTATGTTTGGCCGGGTGTGATTCCCAATCAGAGACAGCTGTCGCTCATTGTCTCTGGGGATTGGGGATCATACTTAAGTAGCCTGTTGGCACTCATTAGTTGTGGGATCTTGTTTCCGTGTGTAGGCTTGTTTTGTGTTTAGCCTGAGGACGTCACGTTTCGTTGGTCCTTAAACGAACGTGACATTTTTGCTCTAGCACTACACAGCTGATTCAAATAATCAACTAATCATCAAGCTTTGATCATTTGAATCAGCTGTGTAGTGTTGGGGCAAAAACCGAAATGTGCACCGGCAGGTAGCTTAGTGGTTAAGAGCGTTGTGCCAGTAACCGAAAGGTCGCTGGTTCTAATCCCCGAGCCAACTAGGTGAAAAATCTGTCGATGTGCCCTTGAGCAAGGCACTTAACCCTAATTGCTCCTGTAAGTCGCTCTGGATAAGAGCGTCTGCTAAATAATGTAAATGTAATGTAATGTAATGCACCCCTTGGGGTCCCGAGGACAGAGTTTGGGAAACGCTGCTATCGGCACTGGCTTCGGCAGCTAAAACAACTCTCCAGATCTTAGGTAACGATGGATGATGATGGTAATGATGATGATGATGGTAAGGATGATGATGATGGTGATGATGATGATAATGATAGTAATGATGGATGATGATGATGATGATGGATGATGATGGTAATGATGATATGGATGATGATGATAATGATGATGATGGTAATGATGATGATGGTATTTGTAAGTCGCTCTGGATAAGA
>NC_139994.1:4942485-4984857 GCF_964263955.1 Coregonus lavaretus
GGCGATGTCATTTACAAAATAGCCTCCAACACTCTACTCAGCAAATTGGATGTAGTCTATCACAGTGCCATCCGTTTTGTCTCCAAAGCCCAATACACTACCCACCACTGTGACCTGTACGCTCTTGTTGGCTGGTCCTCACTACATGTTCGTCGTCAAACCCACTGGCTCCAGGCCATCTATAAATCACTGCTAGGCAAATCCCCGCCTTATCTTAGCTCATTGGTCACCATAGCAGCACCCACCCGTAGTCTGCGCTCCAGCAGGTATATCTCTCTGGTCATTCCCAAAGCCAACACCTCCTTTGGCCGCCATTCCTTCCAGTTCTCTGCTGCCAATGACTGGAACGAATTGCAAAAATCTCTGAAGCTGGAGACTCTTATCTCCCTCAATAACTTTAAGCATCAGTTGTCAGAGCACCTTACCGATCACTGCACCTGTACACAGCCCATCTGAAATTAGCCCACCCAACTACCTCATCCCTATATTGTTATTTATTTTGCTCTTTTGCACCCCAGTATCTCTATTTGCACATAATCTCTTGCACATCTAGCATTCCAGTGTTAATACTATTGTAATTATTCTGCACTATAGCCTATTTATTGCCTTACCTCCATAACTTGCTACATTTGCACACACTGTATATATATTTTCTGTTGTATTTCTGACTTTATGTTTTTTTTTTTACCCCATATGTAACTCTGTGTTGTTTTTATGGCACTACTTTGCTTTATCTTGGCCAGGTCGCAGTTGTAAATGAGAACCTGTTCTCAACTGGCTTACCTGGTTAAATAAAGGTGAAATAAAAAAATAAAAATAAAAAAAGTGCACTACTTTTGACCAGGTTATAGGGCTCGGTATACTATATAGGGAATAGGGTGCCATTTGGGACGTACTCGATGTATCGCCCCGTCTCTGTTTACTTGCAGTGTGGTCTTCATTAAAAGTTTCAGTAGAGCAGACGGTTACAGTAGAGGGGGATATTAGAGGTCAGTTACAGTAGAGGGGGATAGGACCACAGAGTTAGAGATCAGTTACAGTAGAGGGGGATAGGACCACAGAGTTAGAGGTCAGTTACAGTAGAGGGGGATATTAGAGGTCAGTTACAGTAGAGGGGGATAGGACCACAGAGTTAGAGGTCAGTTACAGTAGAGGGGGATAGGACCACAGAGTTAGAGGTCAGTTACAGTAGAGGGGGCCATCCTCCCCTCAGCAGCCTCCACTGACATACGCACTGTAAGTCTGCCCACCTGACTCAGCCCTATTGATCATTAATTTCCTATTGCCCACAAACAAACACACACACACACACACACGGACACGCACACACACACCAATTTCCCTAATCTGCTCCCTCTGCATGTTCATTGTGTGTGTAACAGTAGTAGTAGATTTAATAAACTGCTCACTGCTATCCCCTGGGTCCCATATTATATTATATTATATACTGCTATCCCCTGGGTCCCATATTATATTATATATGTGTCTTTTATACAGGTAACGAGTTCAAAAAGGTGCAGTTAATACAGGTAATGAGTGGAGAACAGGAGGGCTTCTTAAAGAAAAACTAACAGGTCTGTGAGAGCCGGAATTCTTACTGGTTGGTAGGTGATCAAATACTTATGTCATGCGATAAAATGGAAAATGAATTACTTAAAAATCATACAATGTGATTTTCTGGATTTTTGTTTTAGATTCCGTCTCTCACAGTTGAAGTGTACCTATGATAAAAATTACAGACCTCTACATGCTTTGTAAGTAGGAAAACCTGCAAAATCGGCAGTGTATCAAATACTTGTTCTCCCCACTGTATATTATATACTGCTATCCCCTGGGTCCCATATTATATTATATACCGCTATCCCCTGGGTCCCATATTATATTATATATATATTATATACTGCTATCCCCTGGGTCCCATATTATATTATATATATGTTATATACTGCTATCCCCTGGGTCCCATATTATATTATATATGTTATATACTGCTATCCCCTGGGTCCCATATTATATTATATATATATTATATACTGCTATCCCCTAGGTCCCATATTAAATTATATATATATTATATACTGCTATCCCCTGGGTCCCATATTATATTATATATATTATATACTGCTATCCCCTGGGTCCCATATTATATTATATATATATTATATACTGCTATCCCCTGGGTCCCATATTAGATTATATATATATTATATACTGCTATCCCCTGGGTCCCATATTATATTATATATATATTATATACTGCTATCCCCTAGGTCCCATATTATATTATATATATATGATATACTGCTATCCCCTAGGTCCCATATTATATTATATATATATTATATACCGCTATCCCCTGGGTCCCATATTATATTATATATATATATATTATATACTGCTATCCCCTGGGTCCCATATTATATTATATATATTATATACTGCTATCCCCTGGGTCCCATATTATATTATATATATATGTTATATACTGCTATCCCCTGGGTCCCATATTATATTATATATATATATTATATACTGCTATCCCCTGGGTCCCATATTATATTATATATATATGTTATATACTGCTATCCCCTGGGTCCCATATTATATTATATATATATTATATACTGCTATCCCCTGGGTCCCATATTATATTATAAATATATTATATACTGCTATCCCCTGGGTCCCATATTATATTATATATATATATTATATACTGCTATCCCCTGGGTCCCATATTATATTATATATGTTATATACTGCTATCCCCTGGGTCCCATATTATATTATATATATATTATATACTGCTATCCCCTAGGTCCCATATTATATTATATATATATTATATACTGCTATCCCCTGGGTCCCATATTATATTATATATATTATATACTGCTATCCCCTGGGTCCCATATTATATTATATATATTATATACTGCTATCCCCTGGGTCCCATATTATATTATATATATTATATACTGCTATCCCCTGGGTCCCATATTATATTATATATATATTATATACTGCTATCCCCTGGGTCCCATATTATATTATATATATATTATATACTGCTATCCCCTGGGTCCCATATTATATTATATATATTATATACTGCTATCCCCTGGGTCCCATATTATATTATATATATATTATATACTGCTATCCCCTGGGTCCCATATTATATTATATATATGATATACTGCTATCCCCTGGGTCCCATATTATATTATATATATATTATATACTGCTATCCCCTGGGTCCCATATTATATTATATATATTATATACTGCTATCCCCTAGGTCCCATATTATATTATATATATATATTATATACTGCTATCCCCTGGGTCCCATATTATATTATATATATGTTATATACTGCTATCCCCTGAGTCCCATAATATATTATATATATATATATTATATACTGCTATCCCCTGGGTCCCATATTATATTATATATATATTATATACTGCTATCCCCTGGATCCCATATTATATTATATATATATTATATACTGCTATCCCCTGGGTCCCATATTATATTATATATATATTATATACTGCTATCCCCTGGGTCCCATATTATATTATATATATATTATATACTGCTATCCCCTGGGTCCCATATTATATTATATATATTATATACTGCTATCCCCTGGGTCCCATATTATATTATATATATATTATATACTGCTATCCCCTGGGTCCCATATTATATTATATATATTATATATACTGCTATCCCCTGGGTCCCATATTATATTATATATATTATATACTGCTATCCCCTGGGTCCCATATTATATTATATATATATTATATACTGCTATCCCCTGGGTCCCATATTATATTATATATTATATACTGCTATCCCCTAGGTCCCATATTATATTATATATATATTATATACTGCTATCCCCTGGGTCCCATATTATATTATATATATGTTATATACTGCTATCCCCTGGGTCCCATATTATATTATATATATATATATATATTATATACTGCTATCCCCTGGGTCCCATATTATATTATATATATTAATTATATACTGCTATCCCCTGGGTCCCATATTATATTATATATATTATATACTGCTATCCCCTGGGTCCCATATTATATTATATATATATTATATACTGCTATCCCCTGGGTCCCATATTATATTATATATATATTATATACTGCTATCCCCTGGGTCCCATATTATATTATATATATTATATACTGCTATCCCCTGGGTCCCATATTATATTATATATATATTATATACTGCTATCCCCTGGGTCCCATATTATATTATATATATTATATACTGCTATCCCCTGGGTCCCATATTATATTATATATATATTATATACTGCTATCCCCTGGGTCCCATATTATATTATATATATTATATACTGCTATCCCCTAGGTCCCATATTATATTATATATATATTATATACTGCTATCCCCTGGGTCCTATATTATATTATATATATGTTATATACTGCTATCCCCTGGGTCCCATATTATATTATATATATATTATATACTGCTATCCCCTGGGTCCCATATTATATTATATATATATTATATACTGCTATCCCCTGGGTCCCATATTATATTATATATATATTATATACTGCTATCCCCTGGGTCCCATATTATATTATATACAGTGAGGGAAAAAAGTATTTGATCCCCTGCTGATTTTGTACGTTTGCCCACGGACAAAGACAAGATCAGTCTATAATTTTAATGGTAGGTTTATTTGAACAGTGAGAGACAGAATAACAACAAAAAAATCCAGAAAAACGCATGTCAAACATTTTATAAATTGATTTGCATTTTAATGAGGGAAATAATTATTTGACCCCTCTGCAAAACATGACTTAGTACTTGGTGGCAAAACCCTTGTTGGCAATCACAGAGGTCAGACGTTTCTTGTAGTTGGCCACCAGGTTTGGACACATCTCAGGAGGGATTTTGTTCCACTCCTCTTTGCAGATCTTCTCCAAGTCATTAAGATTTCGAGGCTGACTCGAACCTTCAGCTCGAACCTTCAGCTCCCTCCACAGATTTTCTATGGGATTAAGGTCTGGAGACTGGCTAGGCCACTCCAGGACCTTAATGTGCCTCTTCTTGAGCCACTCCATTGTTGCCTTGGCCGTGTGTTTTGGGTCTGTCATGCTGGAATACCCATCCATGACCCATTTTCAATGCCCTGGCTGAGGGAAGGAGGTTCTCACCCAAGATTTGACGGTACATGGCCCCGTCCATCGTCCCTTTGATGAGGTGAAGTTGTCCTGTCCCCTTAGCAGAAAAACACCCCCAAAGCATAATGTTTCCACCTCCATGTTTGACGGTGGGGATGGTGTTCTTGGGGTCATACGCAGCATTCCTCCTCCTCCAAACATGGCGAGTTGAGTTGATGCCAAAGAGCTCGATTTTGGTCTCATCTGACCACAACACATTCACCCAGTTCTCCTCTGAATCATTCAGATGTTCATTGGCAAACTTCAGATGGCCCTGTATATGTGCTTTGTTGAGCAGGGGGACCTTGCGGGCGCTGCAGGATTTCAGTCCTTCACTGCGTAGTGTGTTACCAATTGTTTTCTTGGTGACTATGGTCCCAGCTGCCTTGAGATCATTGACAAGATCCTCCCGTGTAGTTCTGGGCTGATTCCTCACCGTTCTCATGATCATTGCAACTCCACGAGGTGAGATCTTGCATGGAGCCCCAGGCCGAGGGAGATTGACAGTTATTTTGTGTTTCTTCCATTTGTGAATAATCGCACCAACTGTTGTCACCTTCTCACCAAGCTGCTTGGCGATGGTCTTGTAGCCCATTCCAGCCTTGTGTAGGTCTACAATCTTGTCCCTGACATCCTTGGAGAGCTCTTTGGTCTTGGCCATGGTGGAGAGTTTGGAATCTGATTGATTGATTGCTTCTGTGGACAGGTGTCTTTTATACAGGTAACAAGCTGAGATTAGGAACACTCCCTTTAAGAGTGTGCTCCTAATCTCAGCTCGTTACCTGTATAAAAGACACCTGGGAGCCAGAAATCTTTCTGATTGAGAGGTGGTCAAATACTTATTTCCCTCATTAAAATGCAAATCAATTTAGAACATTTTTCACATGCGTTTTTCAGGATTTTTTTGTTGTTATTATGTCTCTCACTGTTCAAATAAACCTACCATTAAAATTATAGACTGATCATTTCTTTTTTAGTGGGCAAACGTACAAAATCAGCAGGGGATCAAATACTTTTTTCCCTCACTGTATATAGTATATACTGCTATCCCCTGGGTCCCATATTATATTATATATATTATATACTGCTATCCCCTGGGTCCCATATTATATTATATATATTATATACTGCTATCCCCTGGGTCCCATATTATATTATATATATATATATTATATACTGCTATCCCCTGGGTCCCATATTATATTATATATATATTATATACTGCTATCCCCTGGGTCCCATATTATATTATATATATAATATATACTGCTATCCCCTGGGTCCCATATTATATTATATATATATTATATACTGCTATCCCCTGGGTCCCATATTATATTATATATATATTATATACTGCTATCCCCTGGGTCCCATATTATATTATATATATATACTGCTATCCCCTGGGTCCCATATTATATTATATATATTATATACTGCTATCCCCTAGGTCCCATATTATATTATATATATATTATATACTGCTATCCCCTGGGTCCCATATTATATTATATATATATTATATACTGCTATCCCCTGGGTCCCATATTATATTATATATATTATATACTGCTATCCCCTGGGTCCCATATTATATTATATATATTATATACTGCTATCCCCTGGGTCCCATATTATATTATATATATTATATACTGCTATCCCCTGGGTCCCATATTATATTATATATATTATATACTGCTATCCCCTGGGTCCCATATTATATTATATATATATATTATATACTGCTATCCCCTGGGTCCCATATTATATTATATATATTATATACTGCTATCCCCTGGGTCCCATATTATATTATATATATTATATACTGCTATCCCCTGGGTCCCATATTATATTATATATATATTATATACTGCTATCCCCTGGGTCCCATATTATATTATATATATATATTATATACTGCTATCCCCTGGGTCCCATATTATATTATATATATTATATACTGCTATCCCCTGGGTCCCATATTATATTATATATGTTATATACTGCTATCCCCTGGGTCCCATATTATATTATATATATATTATATACTGCTATCCCCTGGGTCCCATATTATATTATATATATTATATACTGCTATCCCCTGGGTCCCATATTATATTATATATATATTATATACTGCTATTCCCTGGGTCCCATATTATATTATATATATATTATATACTGCTATCCCCTGGGTCCCATACTATATTATATATATTATATACTGCTATCCCCTGGGTCCCATATTATATTATATATATATTATATACTGCTATCCCCTGGGTCCCATATTATATTATATATATATTATATACTGCTATCCCCTGGGTCCCATATTATATTATATATATATATTATATACTGCTATCCCCTGGGTCCCATATTATATTATATATATATTATATACTGCTATCCCCTGGGTCCCATATTATATTATATATATTATATACTGCTATCCCCTGGGTCCCATATTATATTATATATATATTATATACTGCTATCCCCTGGGTCCCATATTATATTATATATATTATATACTGCTATCCCCTGGGTCCCATATTATATTATATATATATTATATACTGCTATCCCCTGGGTTCCATATTATATTATATATATTATATACTGCTATCCCCTGGGTCCCATATTATATTATATATATTATATACTGCTATCCCCTGGGTCCCATATTATATTATATATATATATTATATACTGTTATCCCCTGGGTCCCATATTATATAATATAAATATTATATACTGCTATCCCCTGGGTCCCATATTATATTATTTATATATTATATACTGCTATCCCCTGGGTCCCATATTATATATATATTATATACTGCTATCCCCTGGGTCCCATATTATATTATATATATATTATATACTGCTATCCCCTGGGTCCCATATTATATTATATATATATATATTATATACTGCTATCCCCTGGGTCCCATATTATATTATATATATATACTGCTATCCCCTGGGTCCCATATTATATTATATATATTATATACTGCTATCCCCTAGGTCCCATATTATATTATATATATATTATATACTGCTATCCCCTGGGTCCCATATTATATTATATATATATTATATACTGCTATCCCCTGGGTCCCATATTATATTATATATATTATATACTGCTATCCCCTGGGTCCCATATTATATTATATATATTATATACTGCTATCCCCTGGGTCCCATATTATATTATATATATATTATATACTGCTATCCCCTGGGTCCCATATTATATTATATATATTATATACTGCTATCCCCTGGGTCCCATATTATATTATATATATATTATATACTGCTATTCCCTGGGTCCCATATTATATTATATATATATTATATACTGCTATCCCCTGGGTCCCATACTATATTATATATATTATATACTGCTATCCCCTGGGTCCCATATTATATTATATATATATTATATACTGCTATCCCCTGGGTCCCATATTATATTATATATATATTATATACTGCTATCCCCTGGGTCCCATATTATATTATATATATATATTATATACTGCTATCCCCTGGGTCCCATATTATATTATATATATATTATATACTGCTATCCCCTGGGTCCCATATTATATTATATATATTATATACTGCTATCCCCTGGGTCCCATATTATATTATATATATATTATATACTGCTATCCCCTGGGTCCCATATTATATTATATATATTATATACTGCTATCCCCTGGGTCCCATATTATATTATATATATATTATATACTGCTATCCCCTGGGTTCCATATTATATTATATATATTATATACTGCTATCCCCTGGGTCCCATATTATATTATATATATTATATACTGCTATCCCCTGGGTCCCATATTATATTATATATATATATTATATACTGTTATCCCCTGGGTCCCATATTATATAATATAAATATTATATACTGCTATCCCCTGGGTCCCATATTATATTATTTATATATTATATACTGCTATCCCCTGGGTCCCATATTATATATATATTATATACTGCTATCCCCTGGGTCCCATATTATATTATATATATATTATATACTGCTATCCCCTGGGTCCCATATTATATTATATATATATATATTATATACTGCTATCCCCTGGGTCCCATATTATATTATATATATATACTGCTATCCCCTGGGTCCCATATTATATTATATATATTATATACTGCTATCCCCTAGGTCCCATATTATATTATATATATATTATATACTGCTATCCCCTGGGTCCCATATTATATTATATATATATTATATACTGCTATCCCCTGGGTCCCATATTATATTATATATATTATATACTGCTATCCCCTGGGTCCCATATTATATTATATATATATTATATACTGCTATCCCCTGGGTCCCATATTATATTATATATATTATATACTGCTATCCCCTGGGTCCCATATTATATTATATATATATATTATATACTGCTATCCCCTGGGTCCCATATTATATTATATATATATTATATACTGCTATCCCCTGGGTCCCATATTATATTATATATATATTATATACTGCTATCCCCTGGGTCCCATATTATATTATATATATTATATACTGCTATCCCCTGGGTCCCATATTATATTATATATGTTATATACTGCTATCCCCTGGGTCCCATATTATATTATATATATTATATAATGCTATCCCCTGGGTCCCATATTATATTATATATATTATATACTGCTATCCCCTGGGTCCCATATTATATTATATATATATTATATACTGCTATCCCCTGGGTCCCATATTATATTATATATATATTATATACTGCTATCCCCTGGGTCCCATATTATATTATATATATATTATATACTGCTATCCCCTGGGTCCCATATTATGTTATATATATATTATATACTGCTATCCCCTGGGTCCCATATTATATTATATATATATTATATACTGCTATCCCCTGGGTCCCATATTATATTATATATATATTATATACTGCTATCCCCTGGGTCCCATATTATATTATATTATATTATATACCGCTATCCCCTGGGTCCCATATTATATTATATATATATTATATACTGCTATCCCCTGGGTCCCATATTATATTATATATATATTATATACTGCTATCCCCTGGGTCCCATATTATATTATATATATATTATATACTGCTATCCCCTGGGTCCCATATTATATTATATTTATATTATATACTGCTATCCCCTAGGTCCCATATTATATTATATATATATACTGCTATCCCCTGGGTCCCATATTATATTATATATATATTATATACTGCTATCCCCTGGGTCCAATATTATATTATATATATTATATACTGCTATCCCCTGGGTCCCATATTATATTATATATATTATATACTGCTATCCCCTGGGTCCCATATTATATTATATATATGTTATATACTGCTATCCCCTGGGTCCCATATTATATTATATATATATTATATACTGCTATCCCCTGGGTCCCATATTATATTATATATATTATATACTGCTATCCCCTGGGTCCCATATTATATTATATATATTATATACTGCTATCCCCTGGGTCCCATATTATATTATATATATATTATATACTGCTATCCCCTGGGTCCCATATTATATTATATATATATATATATTATATACCGCTATCCCCTGGGTCCCATATTATATTATATATATTATATACTGCTATCCCCTGGGTCCCATATTATATTATATATATTATATACTGCTATCCCCTGGGTCCCATATTATATTATATATATATTATATACTGCTATCCCCTGGGTCCCATATTATATTATATATATATATTATATACTGCTATCCCCTGGGTCCCATATTATATTATATATATTATATACTGCTATCCCCTGGGTCCCATATTATATTATATATGTTATATACTGCTATCCCCTGGGTCCCATATTATATTATATATATATTATATACTGCTATCCCCTGGGTCCCATATTATATTATATATATTATATACTGCTATCCCCTGGGTCCCATATTATATTATATATATATTATATACTGCTATTCCCTGGGTCCCATATTATATTATATATATATTATATACTGCTATCCCCTGGGTCCCATATTATATTATATATATTATATACTGCTATCCCCTGGGTCCCATATTATATTATATATATATTATATACTGCTATCCCCTGGGTCCCATATTATATTATATATATATTATATACTGCTATCCCCTGGGTCCCATATTATATTATATATATATATTATATACTGCTATCCCCTGGGTCCCATATTATATTATATATATATTATATACTGCTATCCCCTGGGTCCCATATTATATTATATATATTATATACTGCTATCCCCTGGGTCCCATATTATATTATATATATATTATATACTGCTATCCCCTGGGTCCCATATTATATTATATATATATTATATACTGCTATCCCCTGGGTCCCATATTATATTATATATATATTATATACTGCTATCCCCTGGGTTCCATATTATATTATATATATTATATACTGCTATCCCCTGGGTCCCATATTATATTATATATATTATATACTGCTATCCCCTGGGTCCCATATTATATTATATATATATATTATATACTGTTATCCCCTGGGTCCCATATTATATTATATAAATATTATATACTGCTATCCCCTGGGTCCCATATTATATTATTTATATATTATATACTGCTATCCCCTGGGTCCCATATTATATATATATTATATACTGCTATCCCCTGGGTCCCATATTATATTATATATATATTATATACTGCTATCCCCTGGGTCCCATATTATATTATATATATATATTATATACTGCTATCCCCTGGGTCCCATATTATATTATATATATATACTGCTATCCCCTGGGTCCCATATTATATTATATATATTATATACTGCTATCCCCTAGGTCCCATATTATATTATATATATATTATATACTGCTATCCCCTGGGTCCCATATTATATTATATATATATTATATACTGCTATCCCCTGGGTCCCATATTATATTATATATATTATATACTGCTATCCCCTGGGTCCCATATTATATTATATATATTATATACTGCTATCCCCTGGGTCCCATATTATATTATATATATTATATACTGCTATCCCCTGGGTCCCATATTATATTATATATATATATTATATACTGCTATCCCCTGGGTCCCATATTATATTATATATATATTATATACTGCTATCCCCTGGGTCCCATATTATATTATATATATATTATATACTGCTATCCCCTGGGTCCCATATTATATTATATATATTATATACTGCTATCCCCTGGGTCCCATATTATATTATATATGTTATATACTGCTATCCCCTGGGTCCCATATTATATTATATATATTATATAATGCTATCCCCTGGGTCCCATATTATATTATATATATTATATACTGCTATCCCCTGGGTCCCATATTATATTATATATATATTATATACTGCTATCCCCTGGGTCCCATATTATATTATATATATATTATATACTGCTAACCCCTGGGTCCCATATTATATTATATATATATTATATACTGCTATCCCCTGGGTCCCATATTATGTTATATATATATTATATACTGCTATCCCCTGGGTCCCATATTATATTATATATATATTATATACTGCTATCCCCTGGGTCCCATATTATATTATATATATATTATATACTGCTATCCCCTGGGTCCCATATTATATTATATTATATTATATACCGCTATCCCCTGGGTCCCATATTATATTATATATATATTATATACTGCTATCCCCTGGGTCCCATATTATATTATATATATATTATATACTGCTATCCCCTGGGTCCCATATTATATTATATATATATTATATACTGCTATCCCCTGGGTCCCATATTATATTATATTTATATTATATACTGCTATCCCCTAGGTCCCATATTATATTATATATATATACTGCTATCCCCTGGGTCCCATATTATATTATATATATATTATATACTGCTATCCCCTGGGTCCAATATTATATTATATATATTATATACTGCTATCCCCTGGGTCCCATATTATATTATATATATTATATACTGCTATCCCCTGGGTCCCATATTATATTATATATATGTTATATACTGCTATCCCCTGGGTCCCATATTATATTATATATATATTATATACTGCTATCCCCTTGGTCCCATATTATATTATATATATTATATACTGCTATCCCCTGGGTCCCATATTATATTATATATATTATATACTGCTATCCCCTGGGTCCCATATTATATTATATATATTATATACTGCTATCCCCTGGGTCCCATATTATATTATATATATATATATATTATATACCGCTATCCCCTGGGTCCCATATTATATTATATATATTATATACTGCTATCCCCTGGGTCCCATATTATATTATATATATATATATATATATATATATATATATATACTGCTATCCCCTGGGTCCCATATTATATTATATATATTATATACTGCTATCCCCTGGGTCCCATATTATATTATATATATTATATACTGCTATCCCCTGGGTCCCATATTATATTATATATATTATATACTGCTATCCCCTGGGTCCCATATTATATTATATATATTATATACTGCTATCCCCTGGGTCCCATATTATATTATATATGTTATATACTGCTATCCCCTGGGTCCCATATTATATTATATATATATTATATACTGCTATCCCCTGGGTCCCATATTATATTATATATATTATATACTGCTATCCCCTAGGTCCCATATTATATTATATATATTATATACTGCTATCCCCTGGGTCCCATATTATATTATATATATATATTATATACTGCTATCCCCTGGGTCCCATATTATATTATATATATTATATACTGCTATCCCCTGGGTCCCATATTATATTATATATATTATATACTGCTATCCCCTGGGTCCCATATTATATTATATATATTATATACTGCTATCCCCTAGGTCCCATATTATATTATATATATATTATATACTGCTATCCCCTGGGTCCCATATTATATTATATATATATTATATACTGCTATCCCCTGGGTCCCATATTATATTATATATTTATTATATACTGCTATCCCCTGGGTCCCATATTATATTATATATATATTATATACTGCTATCCCCTGGGTTCCATATTATATTATATATATTATATACTGCTATCCCCTGGGTCCCATATTATATTATATATATTATATACTGCTATCCCCTGGGTCCCATATTATATTATATATATATATTATATACTGTTATCCCCTGGGTCCCATATTATATTATATAAATATTATATACTGCTATCCCCTGGGTCCCATATTATATTATTTATATATTATATACTGCTATCCCCTGGGTCCCATATTATATATATATTATATACTGCTATCCCCTGGGTCCCATATTATATTATATATATATTATATACTGCTATCCCCTGGGTCCCATATTATATTATATATATATATATTATATACTGCTATCCCCTGGGTCCCATATTATATTATATATATATACTGCTATCCCCTGGGTCCCATATTATATTATATATATTATATACTGCTATCCCCTAGGTCCCATATTATATTATATATATATTATATACTGCTATCCCCTGGGTCCCATATTATATTATATATATATTATATACTGCTATCCCCTGGGTCCCATATTATATTATATTTATATTATATACTGCTATCCCCTGGGTCCCATATTATATTATATATATTATATACTGCTATCCCCTGGGTCCCATATTATATTATATATATTATATACTGCTATCCCCTGGGTCCCATATTATATTATATATATATATTATATACTGCTATCCCCTGGGTCCCATATTATATTATATATATATTATATACTGCTATCCCCTGGGTCCCATATTATATTATATATATATTATATACTGCTATCCCCTGGGTCCCATATTATATTATATATATTATATACTGCTATCCCCTGGGTCCCATATTATATTATATATGTTATATACTGCTATCCCCTGGGTCCCATATTATATTATATATATTATATAATGCTATCCCCTGGGTCCCATATTATATTATATATATTATATACTGCTATCCCCTGGGTCCCATATTATATTATATATATATTATATACTGCTATCCCCTGGGTCCCATATTATAATATATATATATTATATACTGCTTTCCCCTGGGTCCCATATTATATTATATATATATTATATACTGCTATCCCCTGGGTCCCATATTATGTTATATACATATTATATACTGCTATCCCCTGGGTCCCATATTATATTATATATATATTATATACTGCTATCCCCTGGGTCCCATATTATATTATATATATATTATATACTGCTATCCCCTGGGTCCCATATTATATTATATTATATTATATACCGCTATCCCCTGGGTCCCATATTATATTATATATATATTATATACTGCTATCCCCTGGGTCCCATATTATATTATATATATATTACATACTGCTATCCCCTGGGTCCCATATTATATTATATATATATTATATACTGCTATCCCCTGGGTCCCATATTATATTATATTTATATAATATACTGCTATCCCCTAGGTCACATATTATATTATATATATATACTGCTATCCCCTGGGTCCCATATTATATTATATATATATTATATACTGCTATCCCCTGGGTCCAATATTATATTATATATATTATATACTGCTATCCCCTGGGTCCCATATTATATTATATATATTATATACTGCTATCCCCTGGGTCCCATATTATATTATATATATTATATACTGCTATCCCCTGGGTCCCATATTATATTATATATATATTATATACTGCTATCCCCTGGGTCCCATATTATATTATATATATTATATACTGCTATCCCCTGGGTCCCATATTATATTATATATATTATATACTGCTATCCCCTGGGTCCCATATTATATTATATATATATTATATACTGCTATCCCCTGGGTCCCATATTATATTATATATATATATATATTATATACCGCTATCCCCTGGGTCCCATATTATATTATATATATTATATACTGCTATCCCCTGGGTCCCATATTATATTATATATATTATATATATATATATATATATATATATATATATATATATATATATATATATACTGCTATCCCCTGGGTCCCATATTATATTATATATATTATATACTGCTATCCCCTGGGTCCCATATTATATTATATATATTATATACTGCTATCCCCTGGGTCCCATATTATATTATATATATTATATACTGCTATCCCCTGGGTCCCATATTATATTATATATATTATATACTGCTATCCCCTGGGTCCCATATTATATTATATATGTTATATACTGCTATCCCCTGGGTCCCATATTATATTATATATATATTATATACTGCTATCCCCTGGGTCCCATATTATATTATATATATTATATACTGCTATCCCCTAGGTCCCATATTATATTATATATATTATATACTGCTATCCCCTGGGTCCCATATTATATTATATATATATATTATATACTGCTATCCCCTGGGTCCCATATTATATTATATATATTATATACTGCTATCCCCTGGGTCCCATATTATATTATATATATTATATACTGCTATCCCCTGGGTCCCATATTATATTATATATATTATATACTGCTATCCCCTGGGTCCCATATTATATTATATATGTTATATACTGCTATCCCCTGGGTCCCATATTATATTATATATATTATATACTGCTATCCCCTGGGTCCCATATTATATTATATATATATTATATACTGCTATCCCCTGGGTCCCATATTATATTATATATATTATATACTGCTATCCCCTGGGTCCCATATTATATTATATATATATTATATACTGCTATCCCCTGGGTCCCATATTATATTATATATATTATATACTGCTATCCCCTGGGTCCCATATTATATTATATATATTATATACTGCTATCCCCTGGGTCCCATATTATATTATATATATATTATATACTGCTATCCCCTGGGTCCCATATTATATTATATATATTATATACTGCTATCCCCTGGGTCCCATATTATATATTATATATATTATATACTGCTATCCCCTGGGTCCCATATTATATTATATATATTATATACTGCTATCCCCTGGGTCCCATATTATATTATATATATATTATATACTGCTATCCCCTGGGTCCCATATTATATTATATATTATATACTGCTATCCCCTGGGTCCCATATTATATTATATATATATTATATACTGCTATCCCCTAGGTCCCATATTATATTATATATATATTATATACTGCTATCCCCTGGGTCCCATATTATATTATATATATATTATATACTGCTATCCCCTGGGTCCCATATTATATTATATATATATTATATACTGCTATCCCCTGGGTCCCATATTATATTATATATATATTATATACTGCTATCCCCTGGGTCCCATATTATATTATATATATTATATACTGCTATCCCCTGGGTCCCATATTATATAATATATATTATATACTGCTATCCCCTGGGTCCCATATTATATTATATATATATATTATATACTGTTATCCCCTGGGTCCCATATTATATTATATATATATTATATACTGCTATCCCCTGGGTCCCATATTATATTATTTATATATTATATACTGCTATCCCCTGGGTCCCATATTATATATATATTATATACTGCTATCCCCTGGGTCCCATATTATATTATATATATATTATATACTGCTATCCCCTGGGTCCCATATTATATTATATATATATATATTATATACTGCTATTGTAATGACGCTCCAGGAGAGTGAGGATCCATTTGCAGTTTTATTACAATCTGGGTCGTCCAAACAGGGTCAATCGCCAGCAGACACAACAGTAGGGATAAGGCAACTCGTAATCCAGGTACAGGCATAAGGTCAGGGCAGGCAGCAAGCTTACAAAAATCAGTCCAGTAAAGAATACAGTCCAGGGCAGGCAGCAAAGAATCAAGGAGGGAAAACAGTCCAGAGTAAATCCACGGGCAGACAGACACAGGCGAAAACGCTCAGAAATGATCACCAGGGTAAACAAGACTTCGCAAAGAGAGAGAGTTTGAGAGCACCTAAATAGTCTACTGATGGGAGTCAGGTGCAACGGTAATCAGAGCCAGGTATGTGGGAAATGTAGTTCAGGGGTTTAATACTCAGGAGAGGGTTCCCTCTGGTGGTGAGCAGGAGGAACAGCGGGAGTCTCGTTTGTGACAGAGCCCCCCCCCTGCGAGCGGCTCCTGACGCGAAGAGGCGAACGACGCCGGGGTCTTCCTCGAGGTCGGGGGCCCGGTTTCTCCGGGTGCGTCCTATGGAACTCAGTCATGAGTGCGGGGTCGAGTATGTCCTCTGTATTAACCCAGGATCGCTCTTCCGGTCCGTACCCCTCCCAATCCACCAGATATTGGAGGAGCCTGCCCCGGCGTCTGGAATCGAGTAGATCTCGAACCTGATATGCCTCCTCGCGTCCACCAAGATGGGTGGGGGGCCCTGATCCCTGGTCTGCTCCTCCTCCTCCGCTCTCGGACCACCAGCGGGTTTGAGAAGTGATACATGAAAAGTGGGAGAGATACGATAATTAGAGGGTAATGCCAAACGGAAGGAAACTGGTGTAATCTGTTTAACAATTTGGAAGGGACCTACATACCTGGGACTGAGTTTCTTGCAAGGAAGTCTGAGGCGTAGGTCTCGAGTGGATAGCCAGACCCATTGACCTGGAGTATATTCGGGATTGGGGCGACGGTGACGATTGGCCTGCAACTTCTGTTTCCTGACAGCACGTAGCAAGTGGGTGTGAGCCTGACTCCAGATGTCCTCGCTTCTCTGGAGCCAGTCGTTGACAGAGGGTACCTCGGTGGGTTCCCCTGACCATGGAAATAGGGGAGGTTGGAAGCCCATGACACATTGGAATGGAGTTAGACCGGTGGAGGGTTTCTGGAGTGAGTTCTGTGCATACTCCGCCCACATGAGGAATCGACTCCAGTCTGCTTGGTTCTGATGACAGTAGGCTCTGAGAAACCGGGTGATCTCCTGATTGAGGCGTTCTGTCTGACCATTAGATTGTGGGTGATATCCTGAAGTGAGGCTAATGTTGATGTTGAGTTGTTGGAAGAATGCTGACCATACTCTGGATGTGAATTGGGGCCCCCGGTCCGACACGATGTCCTCAGGCAGGCCATAGAAGCGAAACACAAGGTTGCACATGAGTTCGGCTGTTTCCAATGCTGTGGGCAGTTTGGGAAGTGGAATCAACCGGCAGGCCTTGGAGAAGCGATCTATGACAGTGAGTATTGTGGTGTTCCCATTGGACTTGGGAAGATCGGTAATAAAGTCTATGGCAAGATGGGACCATGGTCGGTGGGGAACTGGCAGTGGTTGCAGTAGGCCCGATGGTAGTTGTCTGAGATGTTTGCTTGTGTTACAGGTGGTGCATTCGTTAATGAATTTTATTGTGTCTGCCCGCAAGGTTGGCCACCAAAAGCTGTTCTGAAGCAGGTGAACAGTGGCAGCGATTCCAGGATGACCGGAGCTGAGTACGGAGTGAACTTGCTGTAGCACTTTCTGACAGAGATCCTGAGGTACAAAAGTTTTGTTAGGGGGGCATTCGGGAGGAGGGGTCTTTTGTGAATTGGCCTGGGTGAGCTCTGTCATGATGTCCCACTGAATAGGGGCCACGATTAATGACTCAGGAAGCAGGGTTTCCTTGGATTCAGTGGGAACTACACCGTCGTGTTGGCGTGATAATGCGTCTGCTTTGGTGTTCTTTGAACCGGGACGATAGGTAACGGTGAAGTCAAATCGTGTAAAGAAGAGAGCCCACCTCGCTTGTCTGGGATTCAGTCTCTTGGCAGATCGCAAGTATTCCAGATTCTTGTGGTCAGTTAGAATCACAAACGGGTGTTTAGCTCCCTCCAGCCAATGACGCCACTCCTCCATAGCTGCTTTCATGGCCAACAGTTCTCGGTTTCCGACGTCATAGTTCTGTTCGGCTGGACTAAGTTTGCGGGAGTAATAGGCGCACGGATAGAGCTTGAGTGGGGATCCGTGCCGCTGTGAGAGGATGGCTCCAATGCCCGTATTAGAAGCGTCCACCTCAACTGTAAACGGGATTTCAGGATTAGGGTGGTGGAGGATGGGGGCAGATGTGAAACGTGACTTGAGTTCTGCGAAAGCCTCCTGTGCTATAGTTGACCAGGTGAGGTGTGGTGCATTTCTCTTAGTCATAGAGGTTAAGGGAGAGGCTACCGAGCTGAAATTCCTGATGAAGCGTCGGTAGAAGTTCGCAAACCCCAAGAAGCGTTGTAACTCCTTTAAGGTTACTGGCAGTGGCCAGTCTAGAACGGCCTTGACCTTCTTCTCGTCCATGGCGACTCCCTCCTGGTTGATGATGTAGCCCAAGAAAGACGTGGAAGTCTGGTGAAATTCGCACTTCTCTGCTTTGGCGTATAATTGGTGATCAATGAGTCGTTGTAATACTGTTCTCACGTGTTGCACGTGTTCCTCATAGGTGTTGGAATAGACGAGAATGTCATCGATGTAAACAATTACCCAACGATTAAGCATGTCCCGAAAGACGTCATTGATAAACGACTGAAATACGGACGGACTATTGGACAGCCCGAAAGGCATCACCAAATACTCATAGTGCCCAGTGCTGGTAGAGAAGGCTGTCTTCCATTCATCACCGTCCCGGATGCGAATGAGATTGTAGGCGCTGCGGAGGTCCAGTTTGGAGAAGTACTTGGCTTTGCGGAGTTGTTCTAGGGCAGCTGGTACCAGCGGTAAAGGATATCGAAACTTGACAGTGATGTCGTTGAGACCCCGGTAGTCGATACAAGGGCGTAGGCCACCGTCTTTTTTTTTAACAAAGAAGAAGCCAGAGGCTGCAGGTGATGTCGACGTTCTAATGAACCCCTTCGAAAGTTCCTCCTCGATGTAGTTGTTCATGGCTTCTGATTCGGGTTGTGATAGGGGGAAGATTCGGCCCTTAGGTGGTGTTGTGCCTGGTAATAGTTCGATGGAACAGTCGCTTGATCGGTGGAGGGGGAGTTCCATCGCCTTGGTCTTGCTAAAAGCTTCGATGAGGTCAGAGTATTCAATGGGAAGAGTGGGGAAAAGGACCGGCTCGTCCTTTAGCGTGACGGTCTGAATGGAGAGTGAAGGGCTGCCAGTTAAGCAGTTGGAGTGACATGACGGGTCCCATTTGATGATACGACCCTCCCTCCATGAGATGAGGGGATTATGTTGACGTAGCCAGGGGAGTCCAAGAATAACCGGGTTATGAGGTGATGAGATGACGTAGAAACGAATTACCTCAGTGTGAAGGGTACCGGTCTGTAGTTGAAGGTCCACGGTGGTGTGCAGGACCCTCCCATCGCCGAGAGGCCGTCCATCTAGCGCCTCCACTGCTAATTGAGAGTTACAGGAGATTAATGGGAGTTGTTGTTGTTGGGCAAACTCGTGAGACATAAAGTTCCCGGCTGCTCCTGAGTCTAATAGAGCTGATGTGGATATATGATTGCCCTCTAGAGATAATACTATAGGTACTTTGATGCAAGAACTGGAATGATGTGCTTGAACACCAGGACTCACCGAAGAGGGATTACGAGGAGGTGGTCTTGTGGGGCAAAACGCCCTCAGATGGCCCGGTTGACCACAATAGAGGCAGAGATGTTGACGTATGCGGCGTTCTTGTTCTTCCGGAGTCAGGTGAGTATATCCGAGCTGCATGGGTTCAGTTTGAGACAGAGTGACCGGGTATTGTGTGCTGGTGGGTACCGTTCTGAGTGGACGACGTGAACGAATCAGATTGTCAATCTGAATGGTTAGTTCGATGAATTGATTCAGCGATTTCCCTTCATCTCGGCAGGCCAGTTCGGATTGCAACTCCAAGCTGAGTCCCTTGCGAAAGAGCAGTTTAAGTGTGCTCTCCACCCAGTCGGTTTGAGCTGCTAGAGTGCGAAATGTCAAAGCATATTCTGCTGCGGTATTCCTGCCCTGGCTCAACGCAAGTAGTCGGTCATCAGCTCTCATACCTCCCTCCGGGTGTTCAAATATTTCCCGGAAGCGTTGAAGAAAGGTACCAAACGATGGAAAAGCAGTGCCATCCTCTCTCCAAACCGCCGTCACCCACTCTAACGCCTTGTCAGCGAGGAGTGAGCATACCAAGGAAATCTTGCTGGCATCGGTGACATACATAGCTGGTTGTTGATCAATGAATAATGAACATTGCAGTAGAAATCCCTTACTTTTAGTTGGGTTGCCGTCGAACTTATCAGGGAGAGCCAGACGTGGGTTAACTGTGAGTGACGGTGGTGGAGAAGCGCCCACACTCGCGTTCGGTGGAGGAGGGGCTGGGTTCGTTAGCGACACCGGCAACCTCTGTAGCGTCCTGACGAGTTCCTCTGTTACTGTAGTTAAATGGGTTAGCTGCTGTTGATGAATGGCGAGTTGGTGAGCTTGAGTGGAGATCTCCGTGGACATCTGAACCAGAGCTGCTGGATCGTGTGTTGGCGAAGTCTTCTGTAATGACGCTCCAGGAGAGTGAGGATCCATTTGCAGTTTTATTACAATCTGGCTCGTACAAACAGGGTCAATCGCCAGCAGACACAACAGTAGGGATAAGGCAACTCGTAATCCAGGTACAGGCATAAGGTCAGGGCAGGCAGCAAGCTTACAAAAATCAGTCCAGTAAAGAATATAGTCCAGGGCAGGCAGCAAAGAATCAAGGAGGGAAAACAGTCCAGAGTAGACAGACACAGGCGAAAACGCTCAGAAATGATCACCAGGGTAAACAAGACTTCGCAAAGAGAGAGAGTTTGAGAGCACCTAAATAGTCTACTGATGGGAGTCAGGTGCAACGGTAATCAGAGCCAGGTATGTGGGAAATGTAGTTCAGGGGTTTAATACTCAGGAGAGGGTTCCCTCTGGTGGTGAGCAGGAGGAACAGCGGGAGTCTCGTTTGTGACAGCTATCCCCTGGGTCCCATATTATATTATATATATATACTGCTATCCCCTGGGTCCCATATTATATTATATATATTATATACTGCTATCCCCTAGGTCCCATATTATATTATATATATATTATATACTGCTATCCCCTGGGTCCCATATTATATTATATATATATTATATACTGCTATCCCCTGGGTCCCATATTTTATTATATATATTATATACTGCTATCCCCTGGGTCCCATATTATATTATATATATATATTATATACTGCTATCCCCTGGGTCCCATATTATATTATATATATATTATATACTGCTATCCCCTGGGTCCCATATTATATTATATATATATTATATACTGCTATCCCCTGGGTCCCATATTATATTATATATATTATATACTGCTATCCCCTGGGTCCCATATTATATTATATATGTTATATACTGCTATCCCCTGGGTCCCATATTATATTATATATATTATATACTGCTATCCCCTGGGTCCCATATTATATTATATATATTATATACTGCTATCCCCTGGGTCCCATATTATATTATATATATATTATATACTGCTATCCCCTGGGTCCCATATTATATTATATATATATTATATACTGCTATCCCCTGGGTCCCATATTATATTATATATATATTATATACTGCTATCCCCTGGGTCCCATATTATGTTATATATATATTATATACTGCTATCCCCTGGGTCCCATATTATATTATATATATATATTATATACTGCTATCCCCTGGGTCCCATATTATATTATATATATATTATATACTGCTATCCCCTGGGTCCCATATTATATTATATTATATTATATACCGCTATCCCCTGGGTCCCATATTATATTATATATATATTATATACTGCTATCCCCTGGGTCCCATATTATATTATATATATATTATATACTGCTATCCCCTAAGTCCCATATTATATTATATATATATTATATACTGCTATCCCCTGGGTCCCATATTATATTATATTTATATTAGGGCTGTCAAAAATAGCGCGTTAACGACGTTAATTAGTTGTTTGCTGTTAATTACGTCAATTTTTTTAACGCATTTCACGCATGCGCAGTGTGACAAATTATTCAGGTCAGGAAAGTGGTTGGGAGCTAGAGGCGAGATGGAGCAAGGTGAGCAAAGTGGGCCTATTGACGGATTCAAATATAAAAAGAATGATGATGGTACAGTTAACAAGTACAAGGTTATTTGCAAGATTTGTAAGAAGGAGTTTCAATTTCACCGGAGCTGTTCAAGCTTGAAGTACCATGTCAACGCCAAACATGCGTTTGCTGGGCCGTCAGATTCAGCAAGTGGTTTGCGCCAGACCACGCTGAATGTTTGCAGGCAATTAACAAAATCAACCTCAGATAATTTGACCAACACAATAGCAAAATGGATTGCAAAGGATTGTAGACCCATTAGCATTGTAGAAGACTCAGGTTTCCTTGATGTTTTGCAAGTGGCGTCTCAAGACTCATTCTATAAGCCACCGTCAAGAGCCACAGTTATGAAGAAAATCCACGAGCTCTATGAAAACGAAAAAGAAAAAAGGAAAGAGGTCTTGGCTCAAGTAAATCATATCGCCCTGACAGGAGACCATTGGACATCAGTGAGTAACAAACATATATAGCCACTCCTGCAACCACTGTTCCCTGTGAACGACTTTTCTCAGTTGCAGGTCACATTGTGAACAAGAAAAGGTCAGCTTTACTTTCAGAAAATGTGAACAAGTTAGTTTGCCTCAGCAACTGGCTGAAAGATGATGAAGCTCAGTAGATTTGAAAGGTGATGTTCAAACAAAAAGACCAGTTTCAGTGCAACATGTTATAGTAGTTAGCAACTGGATTTTTGAGCAACTGGATTAAAGAATGGAGGAAAAGGTAAAAGATTGTTCTTTGGTTTGATTTAAAAGTTTTATTGAAAATGTTTTTTTCCACAGATGACTCAAATTGTGCAAAAATGTGGTAGGTCACTGTTATGATTTGACTACATTTATTGCTTTCTGTTCAATTGAATACTGTAAATTGTACATCCTGGTTAAGAGGAATGCCAAAGAGGAAGTGATGGAACATTACAAAGACAAATATTATGGTGTGTAGTATGTTTCAGCTTGATTTAAAACACCATTATTTGGCTGTGTTAATAAACAGACATAATATGAAAATTATGTATCTGTGTCCTGTTATTTATCTTTTGGTATGCATTTCAGAAAAAAAATGGTTAGGATTCAGGTGTAATTGCAAATAGTGATTAATCATGATTAATCCACTGAAAATTCTGATTAATTTGATTAAACATTTTAATCATTTGACAGCCCTAATTTATATTATATACTGCTATCCCCTAGGTCCCATATTATATTATATATATATACTGCTATCCCCTGGGTCCCATATTATATTATATATATATTATATACTGCTATCCCCTGGGTCCAATATTATATTATATATATGATATACTGCTATCCCCTGGGTCCCATATTATATTATATATATTATATACTGCTATCCCCTGGGTCCCATATTATATTATATATATGTTATATACTGCTATCCCCTGGGTCCCATATTATCTTATATATATATTATATACTGCTATCCCCTGGGTCCCATATTATATTATATATATTATATACTGCTATCCCCTGGGTCCCATATTATATTATATATATTATATACTGCTATCCCCTGGGTCCCATATTATATTATATATATTATATACTGCTATCCCCTGGGTCCCATATTATATTATATATATATATATATATTATATACCGCTATCCCCTGGGTCCCATATTATATTATATATATTATATACTGCTATCCCCTGGGTCCCATATTATATTATATATATATATATATATATATATATATATATATATATATATATATATAATATATATATATATATATACTGCTATCCCCTGGGTCCCATATTATATTATATATATTATATACTGCTATCCCCTGGGTCCCATATTATATTATATATATTATATACTGCTATCCCCTGGGTCCCATATTATATTATATATATATTATATACTGCTATCCCCTGGGTCCCATATTATATTATATATATTATATACTGCTATCCCCTGGGTCCCATATTATATTATATATGTTATATACTGCTATCCCCTGGGTCCCATATTATATTATATATATATTATATACTGCTATCCCCTGGGTCCCATATTATATTATATATATTATATACTGCTATCCCCTGGGTCCAATATTATATTATATATATTATATACTGCTATCCCCTGGGTCCCATATTATATATTATATATATTATATACTGCTATCCCCTGGGTCCCATATTATATTATATATATTATATACTGCTATCCCCTGGGTCCCATATTATATTATATATATTTTATATACTGCTATCCCCTGGGTCCCATATTATATTATATATATATATATATTATATACCGCTATCCCCTGGGTCCCATATTATATTATATATATTATATACTGCTATCCCCTGGGTCCCATATTATATATATATATATATATATATACTGCTATCCCCTGGGTCCCATATTATATTATATATATTATATACTGCTATCCCCTGGGTCCCATATTATATTATATATATTATATACCGCTATCCCCTGGGTCCCATATTATATTATATATATATATATTATATACCGCTATCCCCTGGGTCCCATATTATATTATATATATTATATACTGCTATCCCCTGGGTCCCATATTATATTATATATATATATATATACTGCTATCCCCTGGGTCCCATATTATATTATATATACATTATATACTGCTATCCCCTGGGTCCCATATTATATTATATATATTATATACTGCTATCCCCTGGGTCCCATATTATATTATATATATTATATACTGCTATCCCCTGGGTCCCATATTATATCATATATGTTATATACTGCTATCCCCTGGGTC
Organism: Coregonus lavaretus; assembly: GCF_964263955.1. NCBI lineage: Eukaryota > Metazoa > Chordata > Actinopteri > Salmoniformes > Salmonidae > Coregonus > Coregonus lavaretus. The sequence goes on from NC_139994.1 coordinate 4,969,895, forward strand.
CCATATTATATTATATATATTATATACTGCTATCCCCTGGGTCCCATATTATATTATATATATATTATATACTGCTATCCCCTGGGTCCCATATTATATTATATATATTATATACTGCTATCCCCTGGGTCCCATATTATATATTATATATATTATATACTGCTATCCCCTGGGTCCCATATTATATTATATATATTATATACTGCTATCCCTTGGGTCCCATATTATATTATATATATTATATACTGCTATCCCCTGGGTCCCATATTATATTATATATATATTATATACTGCTATCCCCTGGGTCCCATATTATATTATATATATTATATACTGCTATCCCCTGGGTCCCATATTATATATTATATATATTATATACTGCTATCCCCTGGGTCCCATATTATATTATATATATATTATATACTGCTATCCCCTGGGTCCCATATTATATTATATTATATTATATACCGCTATCCCCTGGGTCCCATATTATATTATATATATATATTATATACTGCTATCCCCTGGGTCCCATATTATATTATATATATATTATATACTGCTATCCCCTGGGTCCCATATTATATTATATATATATTATATACTGCTATCCCCTGGGTCCCATATTATATTATATTTATATTATATACTGCTATCCCCTAGGTCCCATATTATATTATATATATATACTGCTATCCCCTGGGTCCCATATTATATTATATATATATTATATACTGCTATCCCCTGGGTCCAATATTATATTATATATATTATATACTGCTATCCCCTGGGTCCCATATTATATTATATATATTATATACTGCTATCCCCTGGGTCCCATATTATATTATATATATGTTATATACTGCTATCCCCTGGGTCCCATATTATATTATATATATATTATATACTGCTATCCCCTGGGTCCCATATTATATTATATATATTATATACTGCTATCCCCTGGGTCCCATATTATATTATATATATTATATACTGCTATCCCCTGGGTCCCATATTATATTATATATATATTATATACTGCTATCCCCTGGGTCCCATATTATAAAATATATATATATATATTATATACCGCTATCCCCTGGGTCCCATATTATATTATATATATTATATACTGCTATCCCCTAGGTCCCATATTATATTATATATATATTATATACTGCTATCCCCTGGGTCCCATATTATATTATATATATTATATACTGCTATCCCCTGGGTCCCATATTATATTATATATATTATATACTGCTATCCCCTGGGTCCCATATTATATTATATATATATTATATACTGCTATCCCCTGGGTCCCATATTATATTATATATATTATATACTGCTATCCCCTGGGTCCCATATTATATTATATATGTTATATACTGCTATCCCCTGGGTCCCATATTATATTATATATATATTATATACTGCTATCCCCTGGGTCCCATATTATATTATATATATTATATACTGCTATCCCCTAGGTCCCATATTATATTATATATATTATATACTGCTATCCCCTGGGTCCCATATTATATTATATATATATATTATATACTGCTATCCCCTGGGTCCCATATTATATTATATATATTATATACTGCTATCCCCTGGGTCCCATATTATATTATATATATTATATACTGCTATCCCCTGGGTCCCATATTATATTATATATATTATATACTGCTATCCCCTGGGTCCCATATTATATTATATATGTTATATACTGCTATCCCCTGGGTCCCATATTATATTATATATATATTATATACTGCTATCCCCTGGGTCCCATATTATATTATATATTATATACTGCTATCCCCTAGGTCCCATATTATATTATATATATTATATATTGCTATCCCCTGGGTCCCATATTATATTATATATATATATTATATACTGCTATCCCCTGGGTCCCATATTATATATTATATATATTATATACTGCTATCCCCTGGGTCCCATATTATATTATATATATTATATACTGCTATCCCCTGGGTCCCATATTATATTATATATATTTTATATACTGCTATCCCCTAGGTCCCATATTATATTATATATATATATATATTATATACCGCTATCCCCTGGGTCCCATATTATATTATATATATTATATACTGCTATCCCCTGGGTCCCATATTATATTATATATATATATATATATATACTGCTATCCCCTGGGTCCCATATTATATTATATATATTATATACTGCTATCCCCTGGGTCCCATATTATATTATATATATTATATACCGCTATCCCCTGGGTCCCATATTATATTATATATATTATATACTGCTATCCCCTGGGTCCCATATTATATTATATATATTATATACTGCTATCCCCTGGGTCCCATATTATATTATATATATATTATATACTGCTATCCCCTGGGTCCCATATTATATTATATATATTATATACTGCTATCCCCTGGGACCCATATTATATTATATATATTATATACTGCTATCCCCTGGGTCCCATATTATATTATATATATATTATATACTGCTATCCCCTGGGTCCCATATTATATTATATATATATATATTATATACCGCTATCCCCTGGGTCCCATATTATATTATATATATTATATACTGCTATCCCCTGGGTCCCATATTATATTATATATATATATATATACTGCTATCCCCTGGGTCCCATATTATATTATATATATATTATATACTGCTATCCCCTGGGTCCCATATTATATTATATATATTATATACTGCTATCCCCTGGGTCCCATATTATATTATATATATTATATACTGCTATCCCCTGGGTCCCATATTATATCATATATGTTATATACTGCTATCCCCTGGGTCCCATATTATATTATATATATTATATACTGCTATCCCCTGGGTCCCATATTATATTTATATATATTATATACTGCTATCCCCTGGGTCCCATATTATATTATATATATTATATACTGCTATCCCCTGGGTCCCATATTATATATTATATATATTATATACTGCTATCCCCTGGGTCCCATATTATATTATATATATTATATACTGCTATCCCTTGGGTCCCATATTATATTATATATATTATATACTGCTATCCCCTGGGTCCCATATTATATTATATATATATATTATATACTGCTATCCCCTGGGTCCCATATTATATTATATATATTATATACTGCTATCCCCTGGGTCCCATATTATATATTATATATATTATATACTGCTATCCCCTGGGTCCCATATTATATTATATATATATTATATACTGCTATCCCCTGGGTCCCATATTATATTATATATATATTATATACTGCTATCCCCTGGGTCCCATATTATATTATATTATATTATATACCGCTATCCCCTGGGTCCCATATTATATTATATATATATTATATACTGCTATCCCCTGGGTCCCATATTATATTATATATATATTATATACTGCTATCCCCTGGGTCCCATATTATATTATATATATATTATATACTGCTATCCCCTGGGTCCCATATTATATTATATTTATATTATATACTGCTATCCCCTAGGTCCCATATTATATTATATATATATACTGCTATCCCCTGGGTCCCATATTATATAATATATATATATATATATTATATACCGCTATCCCCTGGGTCCCATATTATATTATATATATTATATACTGCTATCCCCTGGGTCCCATATTATATTATATATATATATATATATATATATATATATATATATATATATATATATATATATACTGCTATCCCCTGGGTCCCATATTATATTATATATATTATATACTGCTATCCCCTGGGTCCCATATTATATTATATATATTATATACTGCTATCCCCTGGGTCCCATATTATATTATATATATATTATATACTGCTATCCCCTGGGTCCCATATTATATTATATATATTATATACTGCTATCCCCTGGGTCCCATATTATATTATATATGTTATATACTGCTATCCCCTGGGTCCCATATTATATTATATATATATTATATACTGCTATCCCCTGGGTCCCATATTATATTATATATATTATATACTGCTATCCCCTGGGTCCCATATTATATTATATATATTATATACTGCTATCCCCTGGGTCCCATATTATATCATATATGTTATATACTGCTATCCCCTGGGTCCCATATTATATTATATATATTATATACTGCTATCCCCTGGGTCCCATATTATATTATATATATATTATATACTGCTATCCCCTGGGTCCCATATTATATTATATATATTATATACTGCTATCCCCTGGGTCCCATATTATATATTATATATATTATATACTGCTATCCCCTGGGTCCCATATTATATTATATATATTATATACTGCTATCCCTTGGGTCCCATATTATATTATATATATTATATACTGCTATCCCCTGGGTCCCATATTATATTATATATATATATTATATACTGCTATCCCCTGGGTCCCATATTATATTATATATATTATATACTGCTATCCCCTGGGTCCCATATTATATATTATATATATTATATACTGCTATCCCCTGGGTCCCATATTATATTATATATATATTATATACTGCTATCCCCTGGGTCCCATATTATATTATATATATATTATATACTGCTATCCCCTGGGTCCCATATTATATTATATTATATTATATACCGCTATCCCCTGGGTCCCATATTATATTATATATATATTATATACTGCTATCCCCTGGGTCCCATATTATATTATATATATATTATATACTGCTATCCCCTGGGTCCCATATTATATTATATATATATTATATACTGCTATCCCCTGGGTCCCATATTATATTATATATATATTATATACTGCTATCCCCTGGGTCCCATATTATATTATATATATTATATACTGCTATCCCCTGGGTCCCATATTATATTATATATGTTATATACTGCTATCCCCTGGGTCCCATATTATATTATATATATATTATATACTGCTATCCCCTGGGTCCCATATTATATTATATATATTATATACTGCTATCCCCTAGGTCCCATATTATATTATATATATTATATACTGCTATCCCCTGGTTCCCATATTATATTATATATATATATTATATACTGCTATCCCCTGGGTCCCATATTATATTATATATATTATATACTGCTATCCCCTGGGTCCCATATTATATTATATATATTATTTACTGCTATCCCCTGGGTCCCATATTATATTATATATATTATATACTGCTATCCCCTGGGTCCCATATTATATTATATATGTTATATACTGCTATCCCCTGGGTCCCATATTATATTATATATATTATATACTGCTATCCCCTGGGTCCCATATTATATTATATATATATTATATACTGCTATCCCCTGGGTCCCATATTATATTATATATATTATATACTGCTATCCCCTGGGTCCCATATTATATTATATATATATTATATACTGCTATCCCCTGGGTCCCATATTATATTATATATATTATATACTGCTATCCCCTGGGTCCCATATTATATTATATATATTATATATTGCTATCCCCTGGGTCCCATATTATATTATATATATATTATATACTGCTATCCCCTGGGTCCCATATTATATTATATATATTATATACTGCTATCCCCTGGGTCCCATATTATATATTATATATATTATATACTGCTATCCCCTGGGTCCCATATTATATTATATATATTATATACTGCAATCCCCTGGGTCCCATATTATATTATATATATATTATATACTGCTATCCCCTGGGTCCCATATTATATTATATATTATATACTGCTATCCCCTGGGTCCCATATTATATTATATATATATTATATACTGCTATCCCCTAGGTCCCATATTATATTATATATATTATATACTGCTATCCCCTGGGTCCCATATTATATTATATATATATTATATACTGCTATCCCCTGGGTCCCATATTATATTATATATATATTATATACTGCTATCCCCTGGGTCCCATATTATATTATATATATATTATATACTGCTATCCCCTGGGTCCCATATTATATTATATATATATTATATACTGCTATCCCCTGGGTCCCATATTATATTATATATATATATTATATACTGCTATCCCCTGGGTCCCATATTATATTATATATATTATATACTGCTATCCCCTGGGTCCCATATTATATTATATATATATACTGCTATCCCCTGGGTCCCATATTATATTATATATATATTATATACTGCTATCCCCTGGGTCCAATATTATATTATATATATTATATACTGCTATCCCCTGGGTCCCATATTATATTATATATATTATATACTGCTATCCCCTGGGTCCAATATTATATTATATATATGTTATATACTGCTATCCCCTGGGTCCCATATTATATTATATATATATTATATACTGCTATCCCCTGGGTCCCATATTATATTATATATATTATATACTGCTATCCCCTGGGTCCCATATTATATTATATATATTATATACTGCTATCCCCTGGGTCCCATATTATATTATATATATATTATATACTGCTATCCCCTGGGTCCCATATTATATTAAATATATATATATATATATATTATATACCGCTATCCCCTGGGTCCCATATTATATTATATATGTTATATACTGCTATCCCCTGGGTCCCATATTATATTATATATATATTATATACTGCTATCCCCTGGGTCCCATATTATATTATATATATTATATACTGCTATCCCCTAGGTCCCATATTATATTATATATATTATATACTGCTATCCCCTGGGTCCCATATTATATTATATATATATATTATATACTGCTATCCCCTGGGTCCCATATTATATTATATATATTATATACTGCTATCCCCTGGGTCCCATATTATATTATATATATTATATACTGCTATCCCCTGGGTCCCATATTATATTATATATATTATATACTGCTATCCCCTGGGTCCCATATTATATTATATATGTTATATACTGCTATCCCCTGGGTCCCATATTATATTATATATATTATATACTGCTATCCCCTGGGTCCCATATTATATTATATATATATTATATACTGCTATCCCCTGGGTCCCATATTATATTATATATATTATATACTGCTATCCCCTGGGTCCCATATTATATTATATATATATTATATACTGCTATCCCCTGGGTCCCATATTATATTATATATATTATATACTGCTATCCCCTGGGTCCCATATTATATTATATATATTATATACTGCTATCCCCTGGGTCCCATATTATATTATATATATATTATATACTGCTATCCCCTGGTTCCCATATTATATTATATATATTATATACTGCTATCCCCTGGGTCCCATATTATATATTATATATATTATATACTGCTATCCCCTGGGTCCCATATTATATTATATATATTATATACTGCTATCCCCTGGGTCCCATATTATATTATATATATATTATATACTGCTATCCCCTGGGTCCCATATTATATTATATATTATATACTGCTATCCCCTGGGTCCCATATTATATTATATATATATTATATACTGCTATCCCCTAGGTCCCATATTATATTATATATATATTATATACTGCTATCCCCTGGGTCCCATATTATATTATATATATATTATATACTGCTATCCCCTGGGTCCCATATTATATTATATATATATTATATACTGCTATCCCCTGGGTCCCATATTATATTATATATATATTATATACTGCTATCCCCTGGGTCCCATATTATATTATATATATTATATACTGCTATCCCCTGGGTCCCATATTATATTATATATATTATATACTGCTATCCCCTGGGTCCCATATTATATTATATATATATATTATATACTGTTATCCCCTGGGTCCCATATTATATTATATATATATTATATACTGCTATCCCCTGGGTCCCATATTATATTATTTATATGTTATATACTGCTATCCCCTGGGTCCCATATTATATATATATTATATACTGCTATCCCCTGGGTCCCATATTATATATATATTATATACTGCTATCCCCTGGGTCCCATATTATATTATTATATATATTATATACTGCTATCCCCTGGGTCCCATATTATATTATATATATATACTGCTATCCCCTGGGTCCCATATTATATTATATATATTATATACTGCTATCCCCTAGGTCCCATATTATATTATATATATTATATACTGCTATCCCCTGGGTCCCATATTATATTATATATATATATTATATACTGCTATCCCCTGGGTCCCATATTATATATATATATATTATATACTGCTATCCCCTGGGTCCCATATTATATTATATATATATTATATACTGCTATCCCCTGGGTCCCATATTATATTATATATATTATATACTGCTATCCCCTGGGTCCCATATTATATTATATATGTTATATACTGCTATCCCCTGGGTCCCATATTATATTATATATATTATATACTGCTATCCCCTGGGTCCCATATTATATTATATATATTATATACTGCTATCCCCTGGGTCCCATATTATATTATATATATATTATATACTGCTATCCCCTGGATCCCATATTATATTATATATATATTATATACTGCTATCCCCTGGGTCCCATATTATATTATATATATATTATATACTGCTATCCCCTGGGTCCCATATTATGTTATATATATATTATATACTGCTATCCCCTGGGTCCATATTATATTATACATATATTATATACTGCTATCCCCTGGGTCCCATATTATATTATATATATATTATATACTGCTATCCCCTGGGTCCCATATTATATTATATTATATTATATACCGCTATCCCCTGGGTCCCATATTATATTATATATATATTATATACTGCTATCCCCTGGGTCCCATATTATATTATATATATATTATATACTGCTATCCCCTGGGTCCCATATTATATTATATATATATTATATACTGCTATCCCCTGGGTCCCATATTATATTATATATTATATACTGCTATCCCCTGGGTCCCATATTATATTATATATATATTATATACTGCTATCCCCTAGGTCCCATATTATATTATATATATTATATACTGCTATCCCCTGGGTCCCATATTATATTATATATATATTATATACTGCTATCCCCTGGGTCCCATATTATATTATATATATATTATATACTGCTATCCCCTGGGTCCCATATTATATTATATATATATTATATACTGCTATCCCCTGGGTCCCATATTATATTATATATATATTATATACTGCTATCCCCTGGGTCCCATATTATATTATATATATATTATATACTGCTATCCCCTGGGTCCCATATTATGTTATATATATATTATATACTGCTATCCCCTGGGTCCCATATTATATTATATATATATTATATACTGCTATCCCCTGGGTCCCATATTATATTATATATATATTATATACTGCTATCCCCTGGGTCCCATATTATATTATATTATATTATATACTGCTATCCCTGGGTCCCATATTATATTATATATATATTATATACTGCTATCCCTGGGTCCCATATTATATTATATATATATTATATACTGCTATCCCCTGGGTCCCATATTATATTATATATATATTATATACTGCTATCCCCTGGGTCCCATATTATATTATATATTATATACTGCTATCCCCTGGGTCCCATATTATATTTATATATATTATATACTGCTATCCCCTAGGTCCCATATTATATTATATATATTATATACTGCTATCCCTGGGTCCCATATTATATTATATATATATTATATACTGCTATCCCCTGGGTCCCATATTATATTATATATATATTATATACTGCTATCCCCTGGGTCCCATATTATATTATATATATATTATATACTGCTATCCCCTGGGTCCCATATTATATTATATATATATTATATACTGCTATCCCCTGGGTCCCATATTATATTATATATATATTATATACTGCTATCCCCTGGGTCCCATATTATATTATATATATTATATACTGCTATCCCCTGGGTCCCATATTATATTATATACATATACTGCTATCCCCTGGGTCCCATATTATATTATATATATTATATACTGCTATCCCCTGGGTCCAATATTATATTATATATATTATATACTGCTATCCCCTGGGTCCCATATTATATTATATATATTATATACTGCTATCCCCTGGGTCCAATATTATATTATATATATGTTATATACTGCTATCCCCTGGGTCCCATATTATATTATATATATATTATATACTGCTATCCCCTGGGTCCCATATTATATTATATATATTATATACTGCTATCCCCTGGGTCCCATATTATATTATATATATTATATACTGCTATCCCCTGGGTCCCATATTATATTATATATATATTATATACTGCTATCCCCTGGGTCCCATATTATATTATATATATATATATATATTATATTATATACCGCTATCCCCTGGGTCCCATATTATATTATATATATTATATACTGCTATCCCCTGGGTCCCATATTATATTATATATATATATATATATATATATATATATATATATATATATATATATATAATATACTGCTATCCCCTTGGTCCCATATTATATTATATATATTATATACTGCTATCCCCTGGGTCCCATATTATATTATATATATTATATACTGCTATCCCCTGGGTCCCATATTATATATATATATATTATATACTGCTATCCCCTGGGTCCCATATTATATTATATATATTATATACTGCTATCCCCTGGGTCCCATATTATATTATATATGTTATATACTGCTATCCCCTGGGTCCCATATTATATTATATATATATTATATACTGCTATCCCCTGGGTCCCATATTATATTATATATATTATATACTGCTATCCCCTAGGTCCCATATTATATTATATTTATTATATACTGCTATCCCCTGGGTCCCATATTATATTATATATATATATTATATACTGCTATCCCCTGGGTCCCATATTATATTATATATATTATATACTGCTATCCCCTGGGTCCCATATTATATTATATATATTATATACTGCTATCCCCTGGGTCCCATATTATATTATATATATTATATACTGCTATCCCCTGGGTCCCATATTATATTATATATGTTATATACTGCTATCCCCTGGGTCCCATATTATATTATATATATATTATATACTGCTATCCCCTGGGTCCCATATTATATTATATATATTATATACTGCTATCCCCTGGGTCCCATATTATATTATATATATTATATACTGCTATCCCCTGGGTCCCATATTATATTATATATATTATATACTGCTATCCCCTGGGTCCCATATTATTATTATATATATTATATACTGCTATCCCCTGGGTCCCATATTATATTATATATATATATTATATACTGCTATCCCCTGGGTCCCATATTATATTATATATATATTATATACTGCTATCCCCTGGGTCCCATATTATATTATTTATATTTATATACTGCTATCCCCTGGGTCCCATATTTATATATATATTATATACTGCTATCCCCTGGGTCCCATATTATATTATATATATTATATACTGCTATCCCCTGGGTCCCATATTATATTATATATATATTATATACTGCTATCCCCTGGGTCCCATATTATATTATATATATATACTGCTATCCCCTGGGTCCCATATTATATTATATATATTATATACTGCTATCCCCTAGGTCCCATATTATATTATATATATATTATATACTGCTATCCCCTGGGTCCCATATTATATTATTATATATATTATATACTGCTATCCCCTGGGTCCCATATTATATTATATATATTATATACTGCTATCCCCTGGGTCCCATATTATATTATATATATATTATATACTGCTATCCCCTGGGTCCCATATTATATTATATATATATTATATACTGCTATCCCCTGGGTCCCATATTATATTATATATGTTATATACTGCTATCCCCTGGGTCCCATATTATATTATATATATTATATACTGCTATCCCCTGGGTCCCATATTATATTATATATATTATATACTGCTATCCCCTGGGTCCCATATTATATTATATATATATTATATACTGCTATCCCCTGGGTCCCATATTATATTATATATATATTATATACTGCTATCCCCTGGGTCCCATATTATATAATATATATATTATATACTGCTATCCCCTGGGTCCCATATTATGTTATATATATATTATATACTGCTATCCCCTGGGTCCCATATTATATTATATATATATATACTGCTATCCCCTGGGTCCCATATTATATTATATATATTATATACTGCTATCCCCTGGGTCCCATATTATATTATATATATATTATATACTGCTATCCCCTGGGTCCCATATTATATTATATATATATTATATACTGCTATCCCCTGGGTCCCATATTATATTATATATATATTATATACTGCTATCCCCTGGGTCCCATATTATATTATATATATTTATATACTGCTATCCCCTGGGTCCCATATTATATTATATTATATTATATACTGCTATCCCCTGGGTCCCATATTATATTATATATATATATACTGCTATCCCCTGGGTCCCATATATATTATATATATATTATATACTGCTATCCCCTGGGTCCAATATTATATTATATATATTATATACTGCTATCCCCTGGGTCCCATATTATATTATATATATTATATACTGCTATCCCCTGGGTCCCATATTATATTATATATATGTTATATACTGCTATCCCCTGGGTCCCATATTATATTATATATATTATATACTGCTATCCCCTGGGTCCCATATTATATTATATATATTATATACTGCTATCCCCTGGGTCCCATATTATATTATATATATTATATACTGCTATCCCCTGGGTCCCATATTATATTATATATATATATTATATACTGCTATCCCCTGGGTCCCATATTATATTATATATATATATATATATCGCTATCCCCTGGGTCCCATATTATATTATATATATTATATACTGCTATCCCCTGGGTCCCATATTATATTATATATATATATATATGCTATGCTATATATATTATATATATATATACTGCTATCCCCTGGGTCCCATATTATATTATATATATTATATACTGCTATCCCCTGGGTCCCATATTATATTATATATATTATATACTGCTATCCCCTGGGTCCCATATTATATTATATATATATTATATACTGCTATCCCCTGGGTCCCATATTATATTATATATATTATATACTGCTATCCCCTGGGTCCCATATTATATTATATATGTTATATACTGCTATCCCTGGGTCCCATATTATATTATATATATTATATACTGCTATCCCCTGGGTCCCATATTATATATATATATTATATACTGCTATCCCCTAGGTCCCATATTATATTATATATATTATATACTGCTATCCCCTGGGTCCCATATTATATTATATATATTATATACTGCTATCCCCTGGGTCCCATATTATATTATATATATATTATATACTGCTATCCCTGGGTCCCATATTATATTATATATATTATATACTGCTATCCCCTGGGTCCCATATTATATTATATATATTATATACTGCTATCCCCTGGGTCCCATATTATATTATATATTTTATATACTGCTATCCCCTGGGTCCCATATTATATTATATATATTATATACTGCTATCCCCTGGGTCCCATATTATATTATATATATATTATATACTGCTATCCCCTGGGTCCCATATTATATTATATATATTATATACTGCTATCCCCTGGGTCCCATATTATATTATATATATTTATATACTGCTATCCCCTGGGTCCCATATTATATTATATATATTATATACTGCTATCCCCTGGGTCCCATATTATATTATATATATTATATACTGCTATCCCCTGGGTCCCATATTATATTATATATATTATTTTCTGCTATCCCCTGGGTCCCATATTATATTATATATATTATATACTGCTATCCCCTGGGTCCCATATTATATATATATATATTATATACTGCTATCCCCTGGGTCCCATATTATATTATATATATTATATACTGCTATCCCCTGGGTCCCATATTATATTATATATATTTATATACTGCTATCCCCTGGGTCCCATATTATATTATATTATATTATATACCGCTATCCCCTGGGTCCCATATTATATATATATATATTGCTATCCCCTGGGTCCCATATTATATTATATATATTATATATACTGCTATCCCCTGGGTCCCATATTATATTATATATATTATATACTGCTATCCCCTAGGTCCCATATTATATTATATATATTATATACCGCTATCCCCTGGGTCCCATATTATTATATATATTATATACTGCTATCCCCTGGGTCCCTATATATTATATATATTATATACTGCTATCCCCTGGGTCCCATTTTATATTATATATATATTATATACTGCTATCCCCTGGGTCCATATTATATTATATATATTATACTGCTATCCCCTGGGTCCCATATTATATTATATATATTATATACTGCTATCCCCTGGGTCCCATATTATATTATATATATTATATACTGCTATCCCCCTGGGTCCCATATTATATTATATATATATATTATATACCGCTATCCCCTGGGTCCCATATTATATTATATATATTATATACTGCTATCCCCTGGGTCCCATATTATATTATATATATATATATATACTGCTATCCCCTGGGTCCCATATTATATTATATATTATATACTGCTATCCCCTGGGTCCCATATTATATTATATATATTATATACTGCTATCCCCTGGGTCCCATATTATATTAATATATATAT
>NC_139994.1:4985057-5010057 GCF_964263955.1 Coregonus lavaretus
TGGCACTATGTATTTGGGCAGGTAGCGTTCTCCTGGCATCCACCAAACCCAGATTTGTCTGTCGGACTGCCAGATGGTGAAGCATGATTCATCACTCCAGAGAACGTGTTTCCACTGCTCCAGAGTCCAATGGCGGCGAGCTTTACACCACTCCAGCCGACACTTGGCATTGCGCATGGTGATCTTAGGCTTGTGTGCGGCTGCTCGGCTATGGAAACCCATTTCATGAAGCTCCCTGACGAACAGTTCTTGTGCTGACGTTGCTTCCAGAGGCAGTTTGGAACTCAGTAGTGAGTGTTGCAACCGAGGACAGACGAGTTTTATGGGCTATGCACTTCAGAACTTGGCGGTCCCGTTCTGTAAGCTTGTGTGGCATCCCACTTCGTGGCTGAGCCTCTGTTGCTTCTAGACGTTTCCACTTCACAATAACAGCACTTACAGTTGACCACCTTTCCAACTGACTTGTTGGAAAGGTGGCATCCTATGACGGTGCCACATTGAAAGTCACAGAGCTCTTCATTAAGGCCATTCTACAGCCAATGTTTGTCTATGGAGATTGCATGGCGTTGTGCTCGATTTTATACACCTGTCAGCAACGGGTGTGGCTGAAATAGCCGAATCCACTAATTTGAAGGGGTGTCCACATACTTTTGTGTGTATATGTATATATATATATATATATATATATATATAGTGTGTATACGTTTACACAGACGTGTTTCTGTGTGTGTGTTGTTGATACTAAGATAACTGTGATGTCAGTGTAACTATTGATATTGAAACAGTGGTGAAACTATGATGTCACCATGTTAACCTGGGTCAAGTACTAGCTACATAATTAAGCAATAAGGCCCGAGGGGGTGTGGTATATGGCCAACATACCATGCTAAGGGCTATTCTTAGGCATGATGCAATGCGGACCCTTAGCCATGCTATATTGGCCATATATCATAAACCCCCAAGGTGCCTTATTGCTATTATAAACTGGTTACCAACGTATTAGAGCAGTACAAATACATGTTTTGTCATACCTGTGGTATATGGTCTGATATACCACGGCTGTCAGCCAATCATTCAGGGCTCGAACCACCCCAGTTTATAACGTCAAATAGGCTACTTCCAAATACTTGAACTGAATCAAAAGCACCAAAACTTAAAGTATTTTACATAATGTATGTATTTGACCAATATGTATATGACTATGATGTTTAGCTACCTCTGTTTGATGAAACAAACATTCTTTATTTGCCGACATGACATCACCTATGGACGTGAGTGTGTGTTTGTGTGTGTGTGTGTGTGTGTGTGTGTGCGCATGTTTGTGTGTGTACGGGTGTCTGTGTGTACCTTGTGAACAGTAGGGCTGGTGCTGGGTCCAGGGATGGTATCAGGTGACTGCTGCCGAGACAAAATCAGAACACACAGTCAGAACACAGTATTAACACACACACTAAGGATGGGCACGGTTATTCTAATATCCGAACGGACGTTAGTATTCGATTACTTGGAAGAGTATTCTTTTACCATTACATTCACAATTCTTTATAAAACAACAGTTTTATGACAGTTGTTATGAGTACACCCCATAAAAAAGAGCAGTTTCACACCTGTAGCTTGTTGTTATTGTCTGTAAATCACACCTGTAGCTTGTTATTATTGTCTGTAAAGTGTCTGTAAAGCAGACCTGTAGCTTGTTACACATTTCCAGACAGTGTTTGGGTTAGAGGAAGTTCGTTCTCTCTCTCTCTCTCTCTCTCTCTCTCTCTCTCTCTCTCTCTCTCTCTCTCTCTCTCTCTCTCTCTCTCTCTCTCTCTCTCTCTCTCTCTCTCTCTCTCTCTCTCTCTCTCTCTCTCTCTCTCTCTCTCTCTCTCTCTCTCTCTCTCTCTCTCTCTCTCTCTCTCTCTTCTCTCTTCTCTCTCTCTCTCTCTCTCTCTCTCTCTCTCTCTCTCTCTCTCTCTCTCTCTTCTCTCTCTCTCTCTCTCTCTCTCTCTCTCTCTCTCTCTCTCTCTCTCTCTCTCTCTCTCTCTCTCTCTCTCTTCTCTCTCTCGAAAGAGGATTGACACCCACCATCTCAGATTGTTCTGAAATCGCTTCTGTAGTTACAACCAGATAACATTAGCATTTCTGCAACATTATTTGGTTTAAATATAATTTCATCTCTGATAAATTAACCTAATTGATTGTACCCAAATTGGCCATTTTTATTGATAGGATTAATATCATATTTCATGAATATAGTACCTAACATGCGATTTCAGTTCAACTCGGGATAACCGGTCATACTAAAAGTGGCTTACCTTTTAGCCAGGTAAATTTCTATGGCAACGAATCCTTCAGAACTAACCTGTTCTGGGGGCAGGCTAACACAGGGCTTACTCCACTTACCCTGAATGAAATGACTGAGCCGCGAGTTGAGGACCAATGAAATCAGATTCCCCCCGAAAGCCGAAGCATCCATTTAGAACGTTTTCTCACCACCAAATATGGTAGTGAGAGGAAGTCCAGTCGCAGGGTAGTAGGAGAGGATGGAACTAGGTGAAACTGTGCTGACATTCTGCAACATTTCTTATCATCTGAAACATCTGATCTCAATAAATGTTTTTGTTCCCAAAACTAGAATCTGTTACAAACACAGTGCACTAGGTTTTATATACTTGACGCTTTTCCAAAGTTATAGAAAATTGCGTGGTTTAGAAGGTACTTAACCCTAACTGCTCCTGTAAGTCGCTCTGGATAAGAGCGTCTGCTAAATGACTAAAAATAAAAAAATAAAAATAAGGAGTGTAAGGTCGGATTGAGTTTGCGCACATGCACACTTCACAGAGGAGGTGTTCCCTAATGAATTTTACAAATACATGCTACAATGCGCCAATAGGATCTTGCTAGCTTGTGCTTGGCGTTGCCCACCTCCTTGCTTGTTCTGCCCACTATGCTTCATTTGTTCCCACTGTAAACAACACAGATTAACTATCTTGGGTTAGTTATAAATATCCTTTGAGTTCGGCGTTTGACTAGCCATGTGCGACATGCACGCGCAGTTACAAACCTGCTAGAGTTAGCGGCAGGCGGACGAGCAATATCCACGTCGTAGTACGGATAAAGCCTGAGCTGGAATGTGAAGGTAACTGAAGCTGCTTAGCTTTAAAAAAAATAAAACTGAGTAGATCTAGCTCGCTTCATAGGATACACCTCTGGTGTGACAGCAACCCATGCTCGGTTTTGTTTACATGGCCACTAATGTTAACTTTTTAGCATTTGTGTCACAAATCCAATACAAGTCAATGGTACCTATATTAGCATTTTCACGCTTCATGTCCAAATCATCCTAAAGTATCTAAAAATGTATTGTTTAACTCAATTACGTTACTTATAGATGATTTAGATATGAAGCGAGAAAATGCTAATATAGGTAACATTTACTTGCATTGAATTTGTGCCACAAATGCTAAAAAGTTAGCATTTGAAACAGTGGCCAGGTAAACAAAACCGAAGCATGGGTTGCTGTCATACCTCGTCCATAAACTGCTTGCAGGGTAAGGAAATAAATATGTAATTGTGTAATTTGGGTGAACTCTCCCTTTAACAATGTGGGGGGGGGATCTTTAAAAAAAATCCCCTAATAGCAGGAGCAGCACCATCTAGTGGTCAGAACCTGGTAATATAATGATGTAGGATGGGTCATAAACCCAATAACTTCAATGACTAATGGTGTTGGCAGACACAATGTAAGTAACTTAATTTATGTCCCCTTAATTGCCCTGAATACCTCTGTTGATCCTACAGCTATTGTATGCAGTAATTATGAGCCTATGAACCAGAGTTACACTGTTAGCACTGAGGTGGTGTGCCCTAGTAGGAAGTCTACTGTGTGCAGCTCACCCTGCACTATCAGCTCCAATATAAATAACATGAGCATGTCTACTTCTGATAAGCTTCCCAGTAAAGCATTAAAAACAATCAAGCAATCTAGAAAAGTGCTAAAAATAGCACATATTAACATATGCAGCCTGTGAAACAAGGTTCATGAAGTCAATAACTTGCTTGTAACAGATGACATTCATATTCTGACTATCTCTGAAACTCACTTAGATAATACCTTTGATGATAGTGGTAGCAATACATGGTTATAACATCTACCGAAAAGACAGAAATGTCAACGGGGGCGGTGTTGCCGTCTATATTCAGAACCACATTCCTGTAAAGCTTAGAGACGATCTCATGTTAGATACTGTTGAAGTAATATGGCTACAGGTTCATCTGCCTCACCTAAAGCCCATTCTTGTTGGAAGCTGCTATAGACCACCAAGTGCTAACAGTCAGTATCTGGATAATATGTATGAAATGCTTGATAATGTACGTGATATCAACAGAGAAGTATATTTTCTGGGTGATTTAAATATTGACTGGCTCTCATCAAGCTGCCCACTCAAGAACAAACTTCAAACTGTAACCAGTGCCTGCAACCTGGTTCAGGTTATCAGTCAACCTACCAGGGTAGTTACAAAGTACAGGAATTAAATCATCAACATGTATTGATCACATCTTTACGAATGCTGCAGAAATTTGCTTTAAAGCAGAATCCAAATCCATAGGATGTAGTGATCACAATATAGTAGCCATATCTAGGAAAACCAAAGTTCCAAAGGCTGGGCCTAATATAGTGTATAAGAGGTCATACAATAAGCTTTGTAGTGATTCATATGTTGTTGATGTAAATAATATTTGCTGGTCTGTGGTGCGTGATGAGGAGCAACCAGACATTGCACTTGACACATTTATGAAATTGCTTATTCCAGTTAATAATAAGCACGTACCCATTAAGAAAATGACTGTAAAAACTGTTGAATCCCCTTGAATTGATGTGGAATTGAAAAATGGTATGGTTGAGAGGGATGAGGCAAAAGGTATGGCAAATAAGTCTGGCTGCACAACTAATTGGCAAACGTACTACAAATTAAGAAATCATGTGACTAAACTAAATACAAATAAACTATACTATGAAACCAAAATAAAATATATAAAGAATGATAGTAAAAAGCTTTGGAGCGCCTTAAATGAAATTTTGGGAACAAAGGCAAACTCGGCTCCATCATTCATTGAATCAGATGGCTCATTCATCACAAAACCCACTTATATTGCCAACTACTTTAATGACTTCTTCATTGGCAAGATTAGCTAACTTAGGTATGACATGCCAGCAACAAACGCTGACACTACACATCCAAGTATATCTGACCAAATTATGAAAGACAAGAATTGTACTTTTGAATTCCGTAAAGTCAGTTTGGAAGAGGTGTCTGACAATCTGAATGGAAAATTACTGAGGATAATAGCGGACTATATTGCCACTCCTATTTGCCACATCTTCAATTTAAGCCTACTAGAAAGTGTGTGCCCTCAGGCCTAGAGAGAAGCTAAAGTCATTCCGCTAACCAAGAATAGTAAAGCCCCCTTTACTGGCTCAAATAGCCAACCAATCAGCCTGTTACCAACCCTTAGTAAACTTCTGGATAAAATTGTGTTTGACCAGATACAATGCTATTTCACAGTAAACAAACTGACAACAGACTTTCAGCACGCTTCTAGACATTCAACAAGCACAGCACTTACACAAATGACTGATGATTGGCTGAGAGAAATGTATGATAAAATGATTGTGGGGGCTGTTTTGTTAGACTTCAGTGCAGCTTTTGACATTATCGATCATAGTCTGCTGCTGGAAAAACGTATGTGTTATGGCTGCTATAATGTGGATAAAGAGTTACTTGTCTAACAGAACACAGAGGGTGTTCTTTAATGGAAGCCTCTCAAACATAATCCAGGTAGAATCAGGAATTCCCCAGGGCAGCTGTTTAGGCCCCTTACCTTTTTCCATCTTTACTAATGACGTGCCACTGGCTTTGAGTAAAGCCAGTGTGTCTATGTATGCGGATGACTCAACACTATACACGTCAGCTACTACAGCAACTGAAATAACGGCAACACTTAAAGAGCTGCAGTTAGTTTCGGAAAGGGTAGCAAAGAATAAGTTAGTCGGAAATATTTCCAAAACTAAAAGCATTGAATTTGGGACAAATCATTCACTAAACCCTAAACCTCAACTACATCTCATAATGAATAATGTGGAAATTGAGAAAGTTGAGGTGACTAAACTGCTTGGAGTAACCCTGGATTGTAAACTGTCATGGTCAAAACATATTGATACAACAGTAGCTAAAATGGGGAGAAGTCTGTCCATAATAAAGTGGGACTTGGGAAAATTGCAGTTGGCTCAGAACAGGGCAGCACGGCTGGCCCTTAAAAGTACACGGAGAGCTAACATTAATGACATGCATGTCAATCTCTCATGGCTCAAAGTAGAAGAGAGATTGACTTCATCACTACTTGTTTTTGTAAGAGGTGTTGACAAGCTGAATGTACCCATGCATACCCCACAAGACATGCCAACAGAGGTCTCTTCACAGTCCCCAAGTCCAGAACAGACTATGGGAGGCGCACAGTACTAGATAGAGCCATGACTACATGGAACTCTATTCCACATCAGGTAACTGATGCAAGCAGTAGAATCAGATTTTTAAAGAACTGGTAAAAATACACCTTATGGAACAACGGGGACTGTGAAGAGACACACACAAAGGTACAGACACATGCATACACACACATTGTGATATTGTTGTATGGTGGTATTAAACATTTTGTATTGTAGATATGTAGTGGTGTAATAATGTTATATGAGGTACTGTTTTATATGTAATGTAAGTGCTTTAATATGTTTGGACCCCAGGAAGAGCAGCTGCTGCCTTGGCAACAGCTAATGGGGATCCCTAATAAAAACAAATGACTAATTTCTCTGAACAGGGGAATACAACAATTATGACATGGAACGACCCAAAGAGAAAGAATGAAAAAACGGGAGAGAGAGGCGATGGAGAGAGCCAGCACACGCCGACGCGCGCTCGCGTGTGTGTGAGCGTGGGAGTCATTATCTGGTAGAAATGGATTTCTCTCAGATTAGAGTACTCTGCTGAGAGCTGTAGCACTGCATGCTTAGCATGCCCACATAGGGCTGTGACGGTCATGGAATTGTATGACGGTAATTGGCCAGCCAAATGAATGCGGTCACCGTAACAACTGTTTGATTAGTAAGAAAACTTTTTTTTTTACGTACATTTTATCCTCTCCTCCGTTCCTGACTTCATGTGCTGCCATAGAAATAGAATGAATAGAACGTTGGACTGGCGGCCATTACGAGTGTACCAATAGGAGCAAAGCAGGAAGTAAAATTTGTGCTGTGATTTGTTGATTCAACTCAACTGACATTTCAAGAAATACATTCCATTGCATGAGGCAGTTAGAGCCAGACTCTGTAAGTGTCAGTTTCCTCATTTTGTTTACATTTTATATTTAGTTTTGTCGGGGCGACAAACAAACCCAGGCAAGACGTCATAACCTGCTCTAGAGACTGGGGTACCTGAGGGTTGCCATATCAACCTGTATTCTAGCTACAACACGCATGTAGGCCACAGGAGGTTGGGGAGGACGGGCTCGTGGTAATGACTGGAGCGCTATAAGTGGAATGGTATCAAATACATCAAACACTTGGTTTCCAGGTGTTTGATACCATTCCATTTAATCCGTTCTGGCCATTATTAAGAGCCGTTCTCCCCTCAGCAGCCTCCACTGATGTAGGCTTCTTCTTCTTCCTCTTCTTCTTCCAACTACTTTCACTTACCAGTAGATGGCTAGCTCAGGCTTTAGCGATTATCATTGGCACTGTCCACAGCAGCATAATCCTGGCACTAGTCTTGCTGAATGAAAATCCCCCACAATTCCAGTTTCCAGTTTCATTCAGAAAATCAAGCTCGCAACATCAAAGCAACATCGATACAGACCAAGCGCTGCTACACACAATCAGCTGACACGCATTTGTCAGCTAAATTACACGTTTATTCTGTATCACTGAACTCTCATTTATAATGAGTCTTGTTTATAATGAGAGGGACTCATTTGTACTATTGATGTGTTGCTGTGGTCGTGGATGGATCAGAGCAACAGATAGAAGGTGTGTGAGAAAAATGATCAATGCGTCATAATTACCTGGAGAAATCTGACCTGCATTTTGTAAACACAGCTGCTGTATTTATAACTCGTAAAAATATATTTTTTATCACTGTGACACAAATGGCAAATTAAGCTTTCATCTATCCATTTCGAGATATATTAAACAATGAAAGAAAATGTGATATTTTATTTGAAACTAACTGAGTCTGGCTTTAACATCATTTGAATGAACATTGTACATTACCATGGAAGTTATTGCATCCCAATACCAGGCAGCCATTGCAAGTGTACCCATGAGTTTTGACAGTTACTTTATTTTCATGACGGTCTTCATCCATGACCGACAGTTACACGGTTATATAGTTATTGTGCCAGCCCTATGCACACACACACACACACACACACACACACACACACACAAAGGGCACACACACACACAAACTCATCTTGTAGCGATACGGTAGTGTCTCTCTCTGATAGATCCGTCACACAGGGGAGAGTCAAAATGGAGACATCAAACCAACCAACCAACCAACCACACACACACACACACACACACACACACACACACACACACACACACACACAGACAAGATGGCGCTACAGTGGATAGCGGCCATTTTACAGGCTCCCGACCAATTCTGCACTTTGTTTGTTTTTTACGCTGAACTTTGCTTTTTTTGTACATAATGTCTCCGCCATCATTTCCTATGAGAGAAAACAGCTTCTGGACTTCAGAACAGCGATCACTAACCTCCATTTGGACGACAACTTCTACTTCAACAAGTCAGCTGCTGTGGATGTTCTGCTTCCTCTGGACAAGGCCCAAATCCCCGGGACTCGGAAAAGGAAGCGATGGCGCAAAAGGGGCAGACGGGCGGCAGACGGGCGGGTATACTGATAAAACTACGTTGGCGTGCAACCGCTGTTCTTTTGGCGAACGTACAGTCACTGGAGAAAAAAACTCTCAGTTCGAGACTATCCGATTATCGGGACCTGAAGAACTGTAATATCCTGTGTTTCTCAGAGTCGTGGCTGAACGAGGACATGGATAATTTACATCTAGCTGGTTTACTATGCATCGTCAAGTCCGTGTGGCAGCGTTACGTAAGGTTAGGGGGGAGGTGTGTGTCTCTGTGTTAACAACAGCTGGTGTGCTATCTCTAATATTAAGGAAGTCTCAAGGTTTTGCTCGCCTGAGTTCGAATACCTAATGATAAGCTGCAGAACACATTATTTACCAAGAGAGTTTTCTACCACTGTTGACTACCACAAACCGATGCTGGCACCATTTTTTTGTATTACATTGATTACTGCATTGTTGGGGTTAGAGCTTGCAAGAAAGGCATTTCACTATACTTGTGCATGTGACATTAAAACTTGAAACTACAGTGAGGGAAAAAAGTATTTGATCCCCTGCTGATTTTGTACGTTTGCCCACTGACAAAGACATGATCAGTCTATAATTTTAATGGTAGGTTTATTTGAACAGTGAGAGACAGAATAACAACAACAAACTCCAGAAAAGCATCTCAAAAATGTTATAAATTGATTTGCATTTTAATGAGGGAAATAGGTATTTGACCCCCTCTCAATCAGAAAGGTTTCTGGCTCCCAGGTGTCTTTTATACAGGTAACGAGCTGAGATTAGGAGCACACTCTTAAAGGGTGAAGCAATCAATCAATCACATCCAAACTCTACACCATGGCCAAGACCAAAGAGCTCTCCAAGGATGTCAGGGACAAGATTGTAGACCTACACAAGGCTAGAATGGGCTACAAGACCATCGCCAAGCAGCTTGGTGAGAAGGTGACAAGTTGGTGCGATTATTCGCAAATGGAAGAAACACAAAATAATTGTCAATCTCCCTCGGCCTGGGGCTCCATGCAAGATCTCACCTCGTGGAGTTGCAATGATCATGAGAACGGTGAGAAATCAGCCCATAATTACACGGGAGGATCTTGTCAATGATCTCAAGGCAGCTGGGACCATAGTCACCAAGAAAACAATTGGTAACACACTACGCCGTGAAGGACTGAAATCCTGCAGCGCCCGCAAGGTCCACCTGATAACAGTAGAAGTGTGTCGAGCTGCCCAGGGACACAAGCCTACCAGATGAGCTAAATACCTTCCACGCTCGCTTCGAGGCAAGCAACACTCCATGCATGAGAGCACCAGCTGTTCCGGATGACTGTGTGATCTCGCTCTCCATAGCCGATGTGAGCAAGACCTTTAAACAAGTTAACATTAACAAGGCCGCAGGGCCAGGTGGATTACCAGGACGCATACTCAGAGCATGCGCTGATCAGCTGGCAAGTGTCTTCACTGACATTTTCAACTTCTCCCTGACCCAGTCTCTAATAACTACATTTTTCAAGTAGAATACCATAGTCCCTGTGCCCAAGAATGCCAAGATAGCCTGTCTAAATTACATTTGCCCCGTAGCACTCACATCTGTAGCCATGAAATGCTTTAAAAGGATGGCCATGGCTCACATCAATACCATCATCCCAGACACCCTGGACCCACTCCAATTCGCATACCACCCCAACAGAGCCATAGATGACGCAATCTCCATTGCACTCCACACTGCCCTCTCCCACCTGGATAAGAGGATCACCTATGTGAGAATGCTGTTCATTGACTACAGCTCAGCGTTCAACACCATAGTGCCCTCCATCACTAAGCTCAGGACCCTGGGACTGAACACCTCCCTCTGCAACTGGATCCTGGACTTCCTGACGGGCCGCCCCCAGGTGGTGAGGCTAGGCACAACACATAACAGCCACGCTGACCGTCAACACTGGGGCCGAACAGGGTTGCGTGCTCAGTCCCCTCCTGTGTTCCCTGTTCTCTATACCAGGCGGTGTCAGAGGAAGGTCCGAAAATGTTTCTACAACCGCAGCTACCCAAGCCATTGACTCTTCACTCCGCACGGCAAGCGGTACCAGAGCGCCAAATCTGGGACCAAAAGGCTCCTGAACAGCTTTATTATTTATTTTATTTATTATACATTTAGCAGACGCTCTTATCCAGAGCGACTTACAGGAGCAATTAGAGTTAAGTGCCTTGCTTAAGGGCACATCGACAGATTTTTCACCTAGTCGGCTCGGGGATTAGAACCAGCGACCTTTCGGTTACTGGCACAACGCTCTTACCCACTAAGCTACCTGCCGCCAGCTTCTACCCCCAAGCCATAAGACTGCTGAACATTTAATCAAATTGTTCCATGACTATTTGCATTGACCCTTTCTTGGCACTGACACTCTTGCACTGACTCTATGTACACTCACTGGACTCTACCCACACACTCACACATACTACACTGACACTCCAACACACACACACACACACACACACAACATACGCTCACACACACAAAACACACACACGCATATTGATTCCACACACACAAAACAAACACACAGACACACACTCCTCACATATGCTGCTGCTGCTGCTACTCTGTTTATTATCTATCCTGATTACATAGTCACTTTTACCCCTACCTACATGTACATATAACCTCAACTACCAACACTGCTGCTACTCTGTTTATTATCTATCCTGATTACCTAGTCACTTTTACCCCTACCTACATGTACATATAACCTCAACTACCAACACTGCTGCTACTCTGTTTATTATCTATCCTGATTACCTAGTCACTTTTACCCCTACCTACATGTACATATAACCTCAACTACCAACACTGCTGCTACTCTGTTTATTATCTATCCTGATTACCTAGTCACTTTTACCCCTACCTACATGTACATATAACCTCAACTACCAACACTGCTGCTACTCTGTTTATTATCTATCCTGATTACCTAGTCACTTTTACCCCTACCTACATGTACATATAACCTCAACTACCAACACTGCTGCTACTCTGTTTATTATCTATCCTGATTACCTAGTCACTTTTACCCCTACCTACATATACATATAACCTCAACTACCAACACTGCTGCTACTCTGTTTATTATCTATCCTGATTACCTAGTCACTTTTACCCCTACCTACATGTACATATAACCTCAACTACCAACACTGCTGCTACTCTGTTTATTATCTATCCTGATTACCTAGTCACTTTTACCCCTACCTACATGTACATATAACCTCAACTACCAACACTGCTGCTACTCTGTTTATTATCTATCCTGATTACCTAGTCACTTTTACCCCTACCTACATATACATATAACCTCAACTACCAACACTGCTGCTACTCTGTTTATTATCTATCCTGATTACCTAGTCACTTTTACCCCTACCTACATGTACATATAACCTCAACTACCAACACTGCTGCTACTCTGTTTATTATCTATCCTGATTACAGTCACTTTTACCCCTACCTACATGTACATATAACCTCAACTACCAACACTGCTGCTACTCTGTTTATTATCTATCCTGATTACATAGTCACTTTTACCCCTACCTACATGTACATATAACCTCAACTACCAACACTGCTGCTACTCTGTTTATTATCTATCCTGATTACATAGTCACTTTTACCCCTATCTACATGTACATATAACCTCAACTACCAACACTGCTGCTACTCTGTTTATTATCTATCCTGATTACCTAGTCACTTTTACCCCTACCTACATGTACATATAACCTCAACTACCAACACTGCTGCTACTCTGTTTATTATCTATCCTGATTACAGTCACTTTTACCCCTACCTACATGTACATATTACCTCAACTACCAACACTGCTGCTACTCTGTTTATTATCTATCCTGATTACCTAGTCACTTTTACCCCTACCTACATGTACATATTACCTCAACTACCAACACTGCTGCTACTCTGTTTATTATCTATCCTGATTACCTAGTCACTTTTACCCCTACCTACATGTACATATAACCTCAACTACCAACACTGCTGCTACTCTGTTTATTATCTATCCTGATTACCTAGTCACTTTTACCCCTATCTACATGTACATATAACCTCAACTACCAACACTGCTGCTACTCTGTTTATTATCTATCCTGATTACCTAGTCACTTTTACCCCTACCTACATGTACATATTACCTCAACTACCAACACTGCTGCTACTCTGTTTATTATCTATCCTGATTACATAGTCACTTTTACCCCTACCTACATATAACCTCAACTACCAACACTGCTGCTACTCTGTTTATTATCTATCCTGATTACATAGTCACTTTTACCCCTACCTACATGTACATATAACCTCAACTACCAACACTGCTGCTACTCTGTTTATTATCTATCCTGATTACCTAGTCACTTTTACCCCTACCTACATGTACATATTACCTCAGCTACCAACACTGCTGCTACTCTGTTTATTATCTATCCTGATTACATAGTCACTTTTACCCCTACCTACATGTACATATAACCTCAACTACCAACACTGCTGCTACTCTGTTTATTATCTATCCTGATTACCTAGTCACTTTTACCCCTACCTACATGTACATATTACCTCAACTACCAACACTGCTGCTACTCTGTTTATTATCTATCCTGATTACATAGTCACTTTTACCCCTACCTACATGTACAGTGGGGAGAACAAGTATTTGATACACTGCCGATTTTGCAGGTTTTCCTACTTACAAAGCATGTAGAGGTCTGTAATTCTTATCATATGTACACTTCAACTGTGAGAGACGGAATCTAAAACAAAAATCCAGAAAATCACATTGTATGATTTTTAAGTAATTAATTTGCATTTTATTGCATGACATAAGTATTTGATACATCGGAAAAGCAGAACTTAATATTTGGTACAGAAACCTTTGTTTGCAATTACAGAGATCATACGTTTCCTGTAGGTCTTGACCAGGTTTGCACACACTGCAGCAGGGATTTTGGCCCACTCCTCCATACAGACCTTCTCCAGATCCTTCAGGTTTCGGGGCTGTCGCTGGGCAATACAGACTTTCAGCTCCCTCCAAAGATTTTCTATTGGGTTCAGGTCTGGAGACTGGCTAGGACACTCCAGGACCTTGAGATGCTTCTTACGGAGCCACTCCTTAGTTGCCCTGGCTGTGTGTTTCGGGTCATTGTCATGCTGGAAGATCCAGCCACCACCCATCTTCAATGCTCTTACTGAGGGAAAGAGGTTGTTGGCCAAGATCTCGCGATACATGGCCCCATCCATCCTCCCCTTAATACGGTGCAGTCGTAACCCTGTCCCCTTTGCAGAAAAGTATCCCCAAAGAATGATGTTTCCACCTCCATGCTTCATGGCTGGGATGGTGTTCTTGTGGTTGTACTCATCCTTCTTCTTCCTCCAAACACGGCGAGTGGCGTTTAGACCAAAAAGCTCTATTTTTGTCTCATCAGACCACATGACCTTCTCCAATTCCTCCTCTGGATCATCCAGATGGTCATTGGCAAACTTCAGACGGGCCTGGACATGCGCTGGCTTGAGCAGGGGGACCTTGCGTGCGCTGCAGGATTTTAATCCATGACGGAGTAGTGTGTTACTAATGGTTTTCTGTGAGACTGTGGTCCCAGCTCTCTTCAGGTCATTGACCAGGTCCTGCCGTGTAGTTCTTACTGGTTGGTAGGTGATCAAATACTTATGTTATGCAATAAAATGCAAATTAATTACTTTAAAATCATACAATGTGATTTTCTGGATTTTTGTTTTAGATTCCGTCTCTCACAGTGAAGTGTACCTATGATAAAAAATTACAGACCTCTACATGCTTTGTAAGTAGGAAAACCTGCAAAAATGGCAGTGTATCAAATACTTGTTTTCCCCACTGTACATATAACCTCAACTACCAACACTGCTGCTACTCTGTTTATTATCCATCCTGATTACATAGTCACTTTTACCCCTACCTACATGTACATATAACCTCAACTACCAACACTGCTGCTACTCTGTTTATTATCTATCCTGATTACAGTCACTTTTACCCCTACCTACATGTACATATAACCTCAACTACCAACACTGCTGCTACTCTGTTTATTATCTATCCTGATTACCTAGTCACTTTTACCCCTACCTACATGTACATATAACCTCAACTACCAACACTGCTGCTACTCTGTTTATTATCTATCCTGATTACCTAGTCACTTTTACCCCTACCTACATGTACATATAACCTCAACTACCAACACTGCTGCTACTCTGTTTATTATCTATCCTGATTACATAGTCACTTTTACCCCTACCTACATGTACATATAACCTCAACTACCAACACTGCTGCTACTCTGTTTATTATCTATCCTGATTACAGTCACTTTTACCCCTACCTACATGTACATATAACCTCAACTACCAACACTGCTGCTACTCTGTTTATTATCTATCCTGATTACCTAGTCACTTTTACCCCTACCTACATGTACATATAACCTCAACTACCAACACTGCTGCTACTCTGTTTATTATCTATCCTGATTACAGTCACTTTTACCCCTACCTACATGTACATATAACCTCAACTACCAACACTGCTGCTACTCTGTTTATTATCTATCCTGATTACCTAGTCACTTTTACCCCTACCTACATGTACATATAACCTCAACTACCAACACTGCTGCTACTCTGTTTATTATCTATCCTGATTACCTAGTCACTTTTACCCCTACCTACATATACATATAACCTCAACTACCAACACTGCTGCTACTCTGTTTATTATCTATCCTGATTACCTAGTCACTTTTACCCCTACCTACATGTACATATAACCTCAACTACCAACACTGCTGCTACTCTGTTTATTATCTATCCTGATTACAGTCACTTTTACCCCTACCTACATGTACATATAACCTCAACTACCAACACTGCTGCTACTCTGTTTATTATCTATCCTGATTACCTAGTCACTTTTACCCCTACCTACATGTACATATAACCTCAACTACCAACACTGCTGCTACTCTGTTTATTATCTATCCTGATTACATAGTCACTTTTACCCCTACCTACATGTACATATAACCTCAACTACCAACACTGCTGCTACTCTGTTTATTATCTATCCTGATTACATAGTCACTTTTACCCCTACCTACATGTACATATAACCTCAACTACCAACACTGCTGCTACTCTGCTTATTATCTATCCTGATTACAGTCACTTTTACCCCTACCTACATGTACATATAACCTCAACTACCAACACTGTTGCTACTCTGTTTATTATCTATCCTGATTACCTAGTCACTTTTACCCCTACCTACATATACATATAACCTCAACTACCAACACTGCTGCTACTCTGTTTATAATCTATCCTGATTACCTAGTCACTTTTACCCCTACCTACATGTACATATAACCTCAACTACCAACACTGCTGCTACTCTGTTTATTATCTATCCTGATTACCTAGTCACTTTTACCCCTATCTACATGTACATATAACCTCAACTACCAACACTGCTGCTACTCTGTTTATTATCTATCCTGATTACCTAGTCACTTTTACCCCTACCTACATATACATATAACCTCAACTACCAACACTGCTGCTACTCTGTTTATTATCTATCCTGATTACATAGTCACTTTTACCCCTACCTACATGTACATATAACCTCAACTACCAACACTGCTGCTACTCTGTTTATTATCTATCCTGATTACCTAGTCACTTTTACCCCTACCTACATGTACATATAACCTCAACTACCAACACTGCTGCTACTCTGTTTATTATCTATCCTGATTACATAGTCACTTTTACCCCTACCTACATGTACATATAACCTCAACTACCAACACTGCTGCTACTCTGTTTATTATCTATCCTGATTACATAGTCACTTTTACCCCTACCTACATGTACATATAACCTCAACTACCAACACTGCTGCTACTCTGTTTATTATCTATCCTGATTACCTAGTCACTTTTACCCCTACCTACATGTACATATAACCTCAACTACCAACACTGCTGCTACTCTGTTTATTATCTATCCTGATTACATAGTCACTTTTACCCCTACCTACATATAACCTCAACTACCAACACTGCTGCTACTCTGTTTATTATCTATCCTGATTACCTAGTCACTTTTACCCCTACCTACATGTACATATAACCTCAACTACCAACACTGCTGCTACTCTGTTTATTATCTATCCTGATTACCTAGTCACTTTTACCCCTACCTACATGTACATATAACCTCAACTACCAACACTGCTGCTACTCTGTTTATTATCTATCCTGATTACCTAGTCACTTTTACCCCTACCTACATGTACATATAACCTCAACCACCTCGTACCCTCGCACATTGACTCAGTACCGCTAGTCTACTGGATCTAGCCTCGTTATTGTTATCTATTATGTTACTATTTTCTAGTTTTATTTGCTAATTTTCTTACTTTTTAACTCTGCATTTTTGGGAAAGAGCTCGTAAGTAAGCATTTCACAGTCAAGTCTACACCTGTTGTATTCCGTGCATGTGACAAATACAACTTTTTTTATTTGACACACACTGCATGGCCTTGCCATGGCCCTTTAGGATAAAAACAGATTTGAGTCGACACACTTCTACTGTTATCTTTCTACTACAGCTACTGTCTGACAACATACATGATAACACTTCCGTTGTGTTATAGAACTATTCATTAGATTCCTGAACATGTCAGGACAGACCAGATCTCTTTTTAGTCTCTCTCTTTTAGCCTTTCCTACAAACCCTGCATTCACACCCAGGACAGACACTAGGCTCTTCACACCCAGGACAGACACTAGGCTCTTCACACCCAGGACAGACACTAGGCTCTTCACACCCAGGACAGACACTAGGCTCTTCACACCCAGGACAGACACTAGGCTCTTCACACCCAGGACATACACTAGGCTCTTCACACCCAGGACAGACACTAGGCTCTTCACACCCATGACAGACACTAGGCTCTTCACACCCATGACAGACACTAGGCTCTTCACACCCAGGACAGACATAAGGCTATTCACACCCAGGACAGACACTAGGCTCTTCACACCCAGGACAGACATAAGGCTATTCACACCCAGGACAGACACTAGGCTCTTCACACCCAGGACAGACACTAGGCTCTTCACACCCAGGACAGACACTAGGCTCTTCACACCCAGGACAGACACTAGGCTCTTCACACCCAGGACAGACACTAGGCTCTTCACACCCAGGACAGACACTAGGCACTTCACACCCAGGACAGACACTAGGCTCTTCACACCCAGGACAGACACTAGGCTCTTCACACCCAGGACAGACACTAGGCTCTTCACACCCAGGACAGACACTAGGCTCTTCACACCCAGGACAGACACTAGGCTCTTCACACCCAGGACAGACACTAGGCTCTTCACACCCAGGACAGACACTAGGCTCTTCACACCCAGGACAGACACTAGGCTCTTTATTACTTTGTCGGTTCGGTGTGTATGTTAGGTGGCTGTGTGTGTGTGTGTGTATGTTAGGTGGCTGTGTGTGTGTGTAGGTTAGGTGGCGGTGTGTGTGTGTGTGTGTGTGTGTGTGTGTAGGTTAGGTGGCTGTGTGTGTGTGTGTGTGTGTGTGTAGGTTAGGTGGCTGTGTGTGTGTGTGTGTGTGTGTGTGTGTGTGTAGGTTAGGTGGCTGTGTGTGTGTGTGTGTGTAGGTTAGGTGGCTGTGTGTGTGTGTGTAGGTTAGGTGGCTGTGTGTGTGTGTGTGTGTGTGTGTGTGTGTGTGTGTAGGTTAGGTGGCTGTGTGTGTGTGTGTGTGTGTGTGTGTGTGTGTGTGTGTGTGTGTGTGTGTGTGTGTGTGTGTGTGTGTGTGTAGGTTAGGTGGCTGTGTGTGTGTGTGTGTGTAGGTTAGGTGGCTGTGTGTGTGTAGGTTAGGTGGCTGTGTGTGTGTGTGTGTGTGTGTCCTCCCATCCTCCAGGAGGATTCTTAGCAGATCATTATACACTAACCTACACACACTTGAGGAGAGTTGAGAAACAAGGTTAGTATTACTGTCATTGTCAGTTAACATATTAGGTCGAGAACAAGGGGGCATTCGAGTACATGAATGGGCAAGTAACATTATTAACTGAATCAAGTCTGGACCAAGACGTGTGTGTGCGTGTGTGTGTGTAGGTATGGCAGCTTAAAACACATTATGGATGTACAACAACTAGTGAATGGCAGGAGCCGACACTACCTGCCGTTGCTACAGTTAGGTCGTGTGAAACAACAGCACATCCAGGTGAATCGTGACAATGAGGCTCAGGGGGGTAAAGCGAGTAACGCTTAACGACCAACCACAACACACACACGGAAGGAAAATTGTTCTATATCGATACTCACGCTTTTCTTCCGTAGGTGCAGTCCATGTTTCAATAGTCCCGGTAAATCCCGGATCTTCTGCCTGAGCTGAACCTGGTCTCGAGCTCCGGTGTTCCGGTTATTCCACCGCCAGCCACCGACCATACCGTCTTCTCCACCAGGATCCGAGTCGTCCATGTCTGTCTCTCTCAGTCTCTCCAACTCCCGCTCCTCTTCTCTCCTCTCACACACAGACACACCAGCTACGGTTCATCGTCTCTCTCTCTCTCATTCACACACCGACCTGCATCTGTTCAGCAACGAACGAACCGCGCGCCTTAATGACCTTTAGCCGCAGCAGCACGCGACGCTTCTCCACCCATTTCCTCCTCCTCTTCTTCCCTTGGACTATCAGTGTGTGACTGTGTGTTTGTGCGGGGAGGTACTCGCAGAGGAATATCTTTGCATAATTTCCACTTGTCCGTCTGTCAGCAGTCAGACGTAGAGGAGTCATAACACCTCGCTAAACATTTAATACATTGTATGTACATTATCCCAGTTTTTAAATCCTAATCAGAAAAAATTGATAATAATAACACATTTAGGCTACATATCAATGTTGACAAATGAGGGCCAAGCTTATGAATGTTGTATTAAAGAGTTGTCTTTTCTGTGGCATTCAGAAACAAAATGGTGGAAAGGACAGACTGGAGGCTACTTCATTGACTAACCTGCATGTGACTCCAATTTCCATAGGTAAACAAAGGGCCATTAGGCTACACCATCAGGGTGTGAGTGTGTGCATTTTTCTAAACTGAAGTCACCTGACAGTGGGAGAATGTCATGAAGCTATGAAATGTACATTCCACACACAGGTCTCTGTCTCATTCTCTCTCTCTCTAACACACGTACAGGGGTCTAAGTGAATGGGCTGAAGTCAGTGTATAACTGAGATGTCGTGTGTGTGTTATCCAGAGTCTTAATCTCACATAATTGACCCCTTTCATCCACTCAGATTATACTAACACACACACACTTTCTGCTTTATATAAGTGTATTTGGGTGTTTCACCCTCCAAACTCTCTCTGTGTCTCTAAAAGTTGTCAGAGTGCATCCTGGGTAGTGGCTGGTTTGGGTCTCACAACAACTGTGCACAAAGGCTGCATCCCGATTCTTCACACTTCTCCCAAACTATGCACTTGCACCCTCCCTGTCATGGATTTAAAAGCATTGGATTGATTGGTGTAAGCATTGGCTAGAGGGAGCTTCCACTACTGTTAAACCCACGTCAGCTAGTCTTACTGGGGTCCGACATGTAACGAAAAAGGCATTACTATTAAAATTCCCTGCAGGTGACTGTTATCAGCATCTCACAACCCAGAGCTGCACACTCCACTCCCCCACCCCCCACAACCAGAGCCTGAGAGTCTAGGGGGCACCATAAACCTGCCTCTCAAACTCTCTTTGACCTGTGTGACCTGTGCCCTGATAGGTTGCTAGGGAGGTTACTAGGGGCCGGACATCTGCCCATCCTCCTGACTCTGCAGGTCACACAGTACTGTCAGTCTCCCTCAAGCAGTGGCAGAGAGCAACATCTCTGTCTCTACACTACTTGCAATCTACATCAAGCAGTGGCAGAGAGCAACATCTC
Source organism: Coregonus lavaretus (assembly GCF_964263955.1). Lineage (NCBI taxonomy): Eukaryota > Metazoa > Chordata > Actinopteri > Salmoniformes > Salmonidae > Coregonus > Coregonus lavaretus. Next base: position 5,006,054 of record NC_139994.1, read on the forward strand.
TGTCTCTACAATACTTGCAATCTACCTCAAGCAGTGGCAGAGAGCAACATCTCTGTCTCTACAATACTTGCAATCTACCTCAAGCAGTGGCAGAGAGCAACATCTCTGTCTCTACAATACTTGCAATCTACATCAAGCAGTGGCAGAGAGCAACATCTCTGTCTCTACAATACTTGCAATCTACATCAAGCAGTGGCAGAGAGCAACATCTCTGTCTCTACAATACTTGCAATCTACATCAAGCAGTGGCAGAGAGCAACATCTCTGTCTCTACAATACTTGCAATCTACCTCAAGCAGTGTCAGAGAGCAACATCTCTGTCTCTACAATACTTGCAATCTACCTCAAGCAGTGGCAGAGAGCAACATCTCTGTCTCTACAATACTTGCAATCTACCTCAAGCAGTGTCAGAGAGCAACATCTCTGTCTCTACAATACTTGCAATCTACCTCAAGCAGTGGCAGAGAGCAACATCTCTGTCTCTACAATACTTGCAATCTACCTCAAGCAGTGGCAGAGAGCAACATCTCTGTCTCTACAATACTTGCAATCTACCTCAAGCAGTGTCAGAGAGCAACATCTCTGTCTCTACAATACTTGCAATCTACCTCAAGCAGTGGCAGAGAGCAACATCTCTGTCTCTACAATACTTGCAATCTACCTCAAGCAGTGGCAGAGAGCAACATCTCTGTCTCTACACTACTTGCAATCTACATCAAGCAGTGGCAGAGAGCAACATCTCTGTCTCTGTCCAGCTACAACTGGACTCACTCATACCTCCGGACTGGTGGGACGGTGTGCATGTCCAAAGTGAGTTGTATGACGTGTATATTGTTCTTCATAGTTACTACTATTGTCCTCTGAGTTGACTGTGTGATGTCATACTCTGTAGGTGGCATATGCAATATATACAGTCCTTTCTGCTATATTCTGCTATATTCTGTATCTGTGACTTTGTGCCCTGGTGTACTCATTCGGTATGTGTGTATTCATTACCTCTCTTTTTCTGTCCATTACAGAACCACTACCATTCCACTATCTTTCCCACTTTTCTTCCCCATGTACATCCCATGTTCATCTTCCTCAGTGTGTTTAAATAAAGTTCCCGTGTGTGTTAACTCTTGGGCTTCTTTTATTCCCCTCTAACCTCTAACCGGGGGGGGGGGGGCGGTGTCAGTGAGTCACAAGCCAGTAAAATACGTAGAGCCGGGTCGCTCTCTTTCATGGTCCATCGTCTCACGGGATTTGTGACTTTGTTGACATCACTACAGCATGGTCGGCCCACAGAGACCACACAGGGTACTTTCCACACTGCCCACCTGCAGTCCGGTGGAGTACGGCTCCGGGGGGATCCAGTGGACTACAGCCATGTGGATTACACCCCCTATGGGAGCCCCACGCCCGCCGACGGTGCAATATGGAACCTATGGGCCCTCTCCTCCACCTGTGGGATACTACTCAGCACCAGGTGAGGCTGCATCCCCAACAACCCAGAGTGTGGATTATTCTTCTACGTTGGAGTGCCAGGGAGTTGCAGTCGCCGCATACCTCACATGGTGTACAGGAAGCACGTTTTGTCGTATTGAGAAGAATATACAGTCTTCTTGGCGTTATGCAACAGAAGACCAGATCCCGGGCTTCCTCCTGTCAGGGGAGCCTCTCCAACAGGTTGCCGTGGAGAACTTGGGACAGTCATAGGGAGTAACATCAGTACCGTTGCCAGGTGTGACTGTGACCATCGGGCGTAACTATATGACCTCTCCCGCCCCGGCACCATTGTCGGCATGGCTACGACTGAGACCGGGCAGGGACACGTCATGTCCTCGGCCCCCGCTGGTCCTCAGAAGTCGTCTGCTACGGAGACTGAGCCCACACTAGATGTCATTCCCATTCTACCCTCCACTGCTGTGGAGTCTGGGGGAACCCTCTCCCCAGCTCGGGCGGCTTATGTGATTCCAGCAGCATCGCCACGGTAGTGAGTCTACGTTGCTGACTGGACCCTGTTCCTCACAGCCACCAGATCATCACCAGCCAGAGATACCTGGCGAGCCGTCACCAGCTGACTGGACCCTGTTCCTCACAGCCACCAGATCATCACCAGCCAGAGATACCTGGCGAGCCGTCACCAGCTGACTGGACCCTGTTCCTAACAGCCACCAGATCATCACCAGCCAGAGATACCTGGCGAGCCGTCACCAGCTGACTGGACCCTGTTCCTCACAGCCACCAGATCATCACCAGCCAGAGATACCTGGCGAGCCGTCACCAGCTGACTGGACCCTGTTCCTCACAGCCACCAGATCATCACCAGCCAGAGATACCTGGCGAGCCGTCACCAGCTGACTGGACCCTGTTCCTAACAGCCACCAGATCATCACCAGCCAGAGATACCTGGCGAGCCGTCACCAGCGACAGAAGCCCTGCCTGCCTCTGACTCTCTGCCTGTCCCTGCACTAGGGGACCCTCCAGCAGCAGAGGCCCTGTCTGCCTCTGACTCTGCCTCTCCCTGCACTAGGGGACCCTCCAGCAGCAGAGGCCCTGTCTGCCTCTGACTCTGCCTCTCCCTGCACTAGGGGACCCTCCAGCAGCAGAGGCCCTGTCTGCCTCTGACTCTGCCTCTCCCTGCACTAGGGGACCAGCTACTGACAGTACAGCTTCACCTGACCACCTGACCCAGCTCCAGTCCTGGTCCTGCCCAGCGTGCACCACCTGACCCAGCTCCAGTCCTGGTCCTGCCCAGCGTGCACCACCTGACCCAGCTCCAGTCCTGGTCCTGCTGCCACTGGACTCAACCCCAGACGTGGCAGGGTCCGCCTCAGTTGGAGCGCTTACGCCGCCAGACCTTCTCTCCTTTTGCTGGGGCACAGCCCACCTCTGTGGGGGAACCCACGCCGTGCCTGCGCTCCTCTGCTGGGGCCTGGCCTGCCTCTGTGGGGGAACCCACGCCGTGCCTGCGCTCCTCTGCTGGGGCCTGGCCTGCCTCTGTGGGGGAACCCACGCCGTGCCTGCGCTCCTCTGCTGGGGCCTGGCCTGCCTCTGTGGGGGAACCCACGCCGTGCCTGCGCTCCTCTGCTGGGGCCTGGCCTGCCTCTGTGGGGGAACCACCGCTGGGCCTGCTCTCCTCCCGGCCCTGGACACGAGGGTCCTCCTGGCCCGCCTCTGTGGGAGCCTTGGGCCCAGTGGGCTTTAGACTGAAATTACAGCAGAGAATTCCTTTTTTTTGTAAACATGCTGCTCATATTTAGGGGTTGCTGTTAAAATTCCCTGCAGGTGACTGTTATCGGCACCTCACAACCCAGAGCTGCACACTCTACTCCCCATCCCCCATGACTGGAGCCCGAGAGTCTGGGAGGAGAGTGAGACGGAAAGAGACTAGAGGAGGAAAACACACACCGTCCTCTCAGGTCTTGGGGTCAGTTCTGCTGTGGGAGGTGCAGAGCTGCAGTCTCTCTCTTTGACCAGCAGATGTCCCTCCCCCACTGCATGGTTCAAAGTCACGTACGGTTATTTTCCCATCATTGTAAAATGGTAAAATGCTTCATCGCCCTCTAGCAGTCGTGCTGATGTTTTATTTACTGTGATCTAAAAGGCTAAACTGATCCTAGATCAGCACTCCTATCCTGAAACGACACCACGGTTGTAGGCCTGATAACCAACAATGACCAGTCAGCCAATAGGGAGGGGGGTAAGTGAACTGGCATTGTGGTGTCATGACAACAACCTCTCCCTCAACGTCAGCAAAACAAAGGAGTTGATTGTCGACTTCAGGAAGGAGAAGAGGGAACGCGCCCTGATCCACATCAGCAGTGGAGAGAGTCAGCACTTTTAAGTTCCTCTGCATCCACATCACAGAGGACTTGACATGGACCAACAACACCACCACTCTTGTCAAGAGGGCGCAACAGCGTCTCTACTTCCTAAGGCGGCTGAAGAAATTCGGCATGCTGCCCCCGGGTCCTCTCCTGATACTACCGCTGCATTATAGAGTGCGTCCTGACCGGTTG
>NC_139994.1:5015057-5022557 GCF_964263955.1 Coregonus lavaretus
CGATGGGAGATACAGGAGAAACGGATGGATGAACTCCTGCAACTACTCAACGCTGGTGCGGCTGAAGGCACCAACCCGAGCACGGTCAGTCCTCGTCATGCACCTCCGATTTCTCTACCGACAAGGTACGACGGGGAACCTGGCAAATGTCAGGGTTTTCTACTCCAGACGTCCCTGTATATGTCGTATAATCGTACTATGTTTCCCGATGACCGTAGCAGGGTGGATTTCATGATTTCTCTGCTAACGGGAAGAGCACTGGATTGGGCTACTGCGCTTTGGGCAGCTGAGGTCCCCGAGTTGAATGCGGAAGTTCAGTTCAAAAGACTGTTCCAAGAGGTGTTCGACCACCCAGTATCTGGGCGTAGTGTGGGAGACCAACTATGCGAACTTCAGCAGGGCCGTCGCACAGTAGCCGACTACGCTTTGGAGTTCCGTACTATAGCAGCCGGTAGCGGATGGAGCGAGACTGCTTTGCTCACCGTTTTCCGAAGAGGGTTGCGCAAAGACGTACAGACTGAGTTGGCTTGTCGAGGAGATATCATTGTGCTACATGAGTTTATCAAAATAGCCATCTCTATTGATAATCTGATAGTGCAACATAAGGTATCCACAGTCCGGGAGCCCTCGATCACTGGTCCTACGCAATTGACAGAGCGGAGGAGAGAATCTGAGGAGGAACCTATGCAACTGGGACGGTCACCCCTACAAGAGTCGGTGAGACAACAACGTCGGCAAGACGGACTATGCCTGTATTGTGGTCAGTCGGGTCATTTCGTTCGTCAATGTCCGGTACGCCCAAACCGTAACCCAGGATATCGCCTCGGAACTGCCAAACCGGTGAGTGAGACTCAAGTGTTCAACATTACATCTAAACAAATGTATGTGCCAGTTACCTTATCTGTCGGAGAGAAAGTGCGCAGGTTGGAGGGTCTTATTGATTCCGGAGCGGCTGCCAGTTTTCTGGATATGGGTCTCGCTGAGGAATTGGGAGTTCAACTTATCCCAATTCAACCTCCCCTGCGAGTCAACGCGCTAGACGGTGAGCCCATGGGCACTGGGTTCATTACGCACCGTACAGAGGTAATCAAGTTACAAGTGGGCTCCATACACCATGAGGACATCATTTTGTTCGTCATCTCCGCTCCACGGGAGCCGCTAGTTCTCGGCCACCCCTGGCTCGTCACCCATGATCCGGTCATCTCCTGGAAATCTGGCGATATCACTGCTTGGAGTGAGGTATGTAGGGCAGAGTGCCTCAATTTACCTTGCAAAACTTCTACTGTGGAGGATGCGCAGGGTGCGGTGTCTACTGTTGTTCCATCAGAATACCAGGATTACGCGCAGGTGTTCTCCAAGGAGAGGGCTACCGTATTACCACCTCATCGGGCCTGGGACTGTGCGATTGATCTGCTATCCGGGGCTACACCTCCTCGTGGAAGAATCTACCCGTTGTCACAGCCGGAACGAGAAGCGATGAGCAAGTATATTGATGAGGCGCTACAGCAAGGGGCCATTCGCCCATCTACGTCTCCCGCCGCATCCAGTTTTTTCTTCGTGAAGAAAAAGGATGGCGGACTGCGTCCTTGTATAGACTATCGAGGTTTGAACGATATTACCATAAAAAATCGTTACCCTCTTCCTTTGATCCCAGCAGCCCTCGAGCAGGTGGGGCAGGCCTCTATCTACAGTAAACTGGACCTCAGGAGTGCGTACAATCTGGTGCGCATTAGAGAAGGGGATGAATGGAAGACCGCCTTCATCACCCATCGAGGACACTATGAATATTGTGTCATGCCCTATGGACTTACCAACGCGCCCTCAGTATTCCAGGCGTTCATGAATGACATTTTCAGGGACATGATTGATCGCTTTGTGATAGTGTACATTGATGACATCCTAATCTATTCTAACTCTCTGAGTGAACATGTGTCCCATGTACGACAGGTTCTGGATCGGCTCCTACACCACTCTCTGTTCGTGAAGGCAGAAAAGAGTGAATTCCATGTCACCACGATTTCCTTCCTTGGGGCCATACTCACTCCCGACGGGGTTAAACTGGATGAAGCCAAGGTACAAGCGGTACAAGACTGGCCTCAACCCCAGACGGTGAAAGAGCTCCAGAGATTCTTGGGGTTTGCCAATTACTATAGACGGTTCGTGCGTAATTTCAGCACCACCGCAGCTCCCCTGTCGGCGATGACCAGCTACAAGGGTCGCGGTCTGAACTGGACGGAGGGGGCAGTGCGTGCGTTTGAGACGTTGAAGCAACGCTTTACCACCGCTCCTATTTTATGTCAGCCGGACCCTACCTTGCCGTTTATCGTGGAAGTGGACGCCTCGGAGGTTGGAGTGGGAGCCGTGTTATCCCAACGCCAAGGTGAGCCGCCTAAATCACGACCCTGTGCTTTCTTTTCAAGAAAACTGAATTCGGCCGAGCAGAACTACGACGTGGGTAATCGTGAACTACTGGCGGTGAAGTTAGCACTGGAGGAGTGGAGACATTGGTTGGAGGGAGCAGAGCATCCGTTCCAAGTGCTGACGGACCACCGCAATCTGGAGTATCTTCACAGTGCTAAACGACTGAACTCCCGACAGGCAAGGTGGTCTTTATTTTTCAACCGTTTCCGATTCACTGTCTCTTATATCCCCGGGTCCAAGAATGGTAAGGCGGACGCGCTTTCCCGACGGTTCGAGCGCGCGGAAAGACCCGTGGAACCAGAACCTATCCTCCCCATGAGTTGCCGTGCTGGTCCTGTGAGGTGGGCTATCGATGACACTATTCAGGAGAGCCTACAATCGGAACCAGCCCCTCCAGAAACCCCGGAGTCAAAGGTGTTTGTACCAGCTCCGCTTCGACCTCAACTGATGGAATGGTGCCACACGTCGCTGGGATCTGGTCATCCCGGAATCACTCGAACTGCACGACTCATCAGCCGAAAATACTGGTGGGATTCCCTCACAGATGACGTCAGAGACTATGTCTTATCCTGTCCAGTATGTGCTCAGTCCAAGGTACCTCGTGCACTACCGGAGGGTAAGCTGATGCCATTGCCAACTCCTCAACGACCCTGGTCGCACATTGCAATGGACTTTGTTACAGATCTACCAGAATCAGAGGGCCATACTGTAATTCTCGTGGTCATCGATCGATTTTCCAAGATGTGCCGGTTAGTACCCATGACCCGTTTGCCTAACGCCACTCAGATGGCGGAGACTATGTTTAACCAGGTGTTCCGGCAGTTTGGTGTCCCGGAGGATATTGTTTCCGACCGGGGACCCCAGTTTGTATCCCGGGTATGGAAGGCCTTCTGCGAACGCTTGGGCATCTCGGTTAGCCTAACCTCCGGATATCATCCCCAGGCCAATGGGCAGACAGAACGGCTCAACCAGGAAATTGGGAAATATCTACGGCAACAATGTTCGCGGAAGCCGCAAGAGTGGAGCCGATTCCTTCCTTGGGTAGAGTATGCTCAGAACTCACTCATTCACACCTCCCTACGCCTAACGCACTTCCAGTGTGTTCTAGGGTATCAACCACCCCTGTTCCCGTGGGATACCGCATCAGGGATGGTACCGGCGGTGGACGAGTGGTTCCGTCGGAGTGCGCAGGTCTGGGAGACGGCCCATCAACATCTCAGTCAGGCCTCACAACAGCAAAAGACCTACGCCGACCGACGCCGGAGACCTACTCCCACTTATCAACCCGGGAAACGAGTGTGGCTGTCTACCCGGGACCTGCGGTTCCGACGGAGCTGCAAGAAGCTTCAACCCAGGTACATCGGGCCTTTCAAAATACTGAGACGTATTAACCCTGTCACCTACCGTCTGTTACTTCCCCGACACTACAGGATAACCCCTACGTTCCACGTCTCCCTGTTGAAACCTGTCCACTATAGCCCGATGTACCCCCCAATCGCTCAACAACCTACTACACCACCTCTGGAGGATGAACAGGACACCACCTATACAGTCCACGAGATACTGGAGTCAAGACGAAGACGAGGGGGCATCGAATATCTCGTGGACTGGGAGGGATATGGACCTGAGGAACGGTCCTGGGTCCCTGCTAAGGACATACTGGATCCCGCTCTCAAGGCCACTTTCCACGCTGAACACCCAGATCATCCAGGACCCCGACCCAGAGGAAGACCACCCGGTAGAGGTAGAAGGCCGTCAGGAGCCGGCCCTGGGGAGGGGGATACTGTAAGGGATCGGGGGTTGGCTGGGTCTAGACAGAGTCTGACATTTCCCCGATCTACAGAGAGGGGGAGTCATCAGACTCGATCTGGTTCACCTGAGTTCTGAGCACACCTGTCAGTAATTAGTGTAGGATATAAGGTGTGCTCAGAAGTTCAGTCGGTGCGAGGTATTGTTCCTTTGTGACTTGCTAAGCGTTTTGTTCCGAGAGAGAGTTTGTTGTTTTTGATTACCCGTGTATCCGACCTGTGCCTTGTTGTTTGACTCCCCGTATTGCTTAATCCTCTGCTTGTTTATCCCAGTGATTACCGTACTCTGACCCTGTGCCTGTGCCCTCGACTACGACTACGGCCGCTCCCTTGGTACCTCTGCCTGTCTCTGCCTGGCCCGGTTTTGACCACAGCCCGCCCGACTACGATTAAGCTATTCCCTTGTCTGTACTCTAATAAAGCATCGCAATTCTGCGATTGGATCTTACCACTCTGTCCGAGTATTCATTACAATAACATTTTTGACATGCATTTTTCAGGATTTTTTTGTTGTTATTCTGTCTCTCACTGTTCAAATAAACCTACCATTAAAATTATAGACTGATCATGTCTTTGTCAGATCAAATACTTTTTTTCCTTCACTGTATTTGTCCTGTAGTTGATTCAATGTCATTGGAGAATCCAGTGGGTTCTGGTCTTTAATTGTTGATTCTAAGATTTGCATTTCATCATGTAGATTTTTTTGCTGTTTGTTCTTTGTTATAGTGCCAATAAGATTGGAGAAGTTTTGGATAGATAGCTCTTCGTGTTGTTGTTTGTTTAGTGTTTTCCAATTTTCCCAGAAGTTGTTAGAGTCTATGGATTCTTCAATTACATTGTGCTGATTTCTAACATGCTGTTCCTTCTTTTTCCATAGTGTATTTCTGTATTGTTATAGTGATTCACCATAGTGAAGGCGTAGGCTCAGGTTTTCTGGGTCTCTATGTTTTTGGTTGGATAGGTTCTGAATTTATTTCTTAGGTTTTTGCATTGTTCATCAAACCATTTTTCCTTGTTACTTTTCTTCGGTTTTCTGTTAGAGATTTTTAGATTTGATAGGGAAGCTGAGAGGTCAAATATACTGTTTAGGTTTTCTACTGCCAAGTTTACACTTTCACTATTACAGTGGCAGGTTTTGTCCAGGAAGTTGTCTAAAAGGAATTTAATTTGTTGTTGCCTAATTGTTTTTAGGTAGGTTTCTACACTACTCTCCTTCCATCTATAGCATTTCTTAATATTATTAAGTTCCTTTGGCTTTGATGCCTCATGATTGAGTATTGTTCTGTTCAAGTAGACTATGATTTTGCTGTGGTCTGATAGGGGTGTCAGTGGGCTGACTGTGAACGCTCTGAGAGACTCTGCTTTCAGGTTTCTGTTTGTTTGCCAGCGCATTTGCTTTATAGTTTGGGAATAGTAATCCTTGGTAGTAGAAAGCCTTCCAGGTAATTCCGTCCAAAATCAGGTTGTAGGTTTGGAGTTTTTGTTTGGAGTGAAGGTTATGTTGTGGAGGGTAGCATTATGTGTATATATACCTGCCAAAAAATCCAACTTTATATAACTCTAAATCTATATTTTTTGTAAAAACATGCTGAAAAATGCCGGAGCAACGTCTTTGAGCTCTCTCTCTCTCTCTCTCTCGCTCTCGCTCTCGCTCTCGCTCTCGCTCTCGCTCTCTCTTTCTCTCTCTCGCTCTCTATTTCTCTCTCTCCCTCTCTCTTTCTATCTCTCTCTCCCTCTCTCTTTCTATCTCTCTCTCCCTCTCTCTTTCTATCTCCCTCTCTTTCTATCTCTCTCTCTATCTCGCTCTCTCTCTCGCTCTCTCCATCTCTCGCTCTCTCTCTCTCTCTCTCTCTCTCCCCATCTCTCTCTCCATCACACCACCCTTTTTCTTTATCCCTCACTGTCTCTTCTATATGGAAACTCCCTCTGAATAAATGTAGTTATTATCAACTGCTGACTACTACTACTACTACTACTACTAATAATAATAATAATACAACACTACACGACTACTACTACTACTACTACTACTACTAATACTAATACTAATACTACAACACTACAGTTGTGGTCAAAAGTTTTGAGAATGACACAAGTATTGGTCTTCACAAAGTTCGCTGCTTCAGTGTTATGAGATATTTTTGTCAGATGTTACTATGGTATACTGAAGTATAATTACAAGCATTCCACAAGTGTCAAAGGCTTTTATTGACAATTACATTAAGTTTATGCAAAGAGTCAATATTTGCAGTGTTGACCCTTCTTTTTCAAGACCTCTGCAATACGCCCTGGCATGCTGTCAATTAACTTCTGGGCCACATCCTGACTGATGGCAGCCCATTCTTGCGTAATCAATGCTTGGAGTTTGTCAGAATTTGTGGGTTTTTGTTTGTCCACCCGCCTCTTGAGGATCGACCACAAGTTCTCAATGGGATTAAGGTCTGGGGAATTTCCTGGCCCAAAATGTCGATGTTTTGTTCCCTAAGCCACTTAGTTATCACTTTTGCCTTATGGCAAGGTGCTCCATCATGCTGGAAAAGGCATAGGTCGTCACCAAACTGTTCTTGGATGGTTGGGAGAAGTTGCTCTCGGAGGGTGTGTTGGTTCCATTCTTTATTCATGGCTGTGTACTTAGGCAAAATTGTGAGTGAGCCCACTCCCTTGGCTGAGAAGCAACCCCACACTTGAATGGTCTCAGGATGCTTTACTGTTGGCATGACACAGGACTGATGGTAGCGCTCACCTTGTCTTCTACGGACAAGGTGTTTTCCGGATGCCCCAAACAATCGGAAAGGGGATTCATCAGAGAAAATGACTTTTCCCCAGTCCTCAGCAGTCCAATCCCTGTACCTTTTGCAGAATATCAGAATATATGTTTTTCCCGGAGAGAAGTGGCTTCCTCGCTGCCCTTCTTGACACCAGGCCATCCTCCAAAAGTCTTCGCCTCACTGTGCGTGCAGATGCACTCACACCTGCCTGCTGCCCTTCCTGAGCAAGCTCTGCATTGGTGGTGCCCCGATCCCGCAGCTGAATCAACTTTAGGAGACAGTCCTGGCGCTTGCTGGACTTTCTTGGGTGCCCTCACGCCTTCTTCACAACAATTGAACCTCTCTCCTTGAAGTTCTTGATGATCTGATAAATGGTTGATTTAGGTGCAATCTTACTAGCAGCAATATCCTTGCCTGTGAAGCCCTTTTTGTGCAAAGCAATGATAACGGCATGTGTTTCCTTGCAGGTAACCATGGTTAACAGAGAAAGAACAATGATTTCA
>NC_139994.1:5035057-5090057 GCF_964263955.1 Coregonus lavaretus
CCCATCTGGTTTGCGCTTGGTGGGACTATCATTTGTTTTTCAACAGGACAATGACCCAAAACACACCTACAGGCTGTGTAAGGGCTATTTGACCAAGAAGGAGAGTGATGGAGGGCTACATCAGATGACCTGGCCTCCACAATCACCCAACCTCAACCCAATTGAGATGGTTTGGGATGAGTTGGACCGCAGAGTGAAGTTCTCAGCATATGTGGGAACTCCTTCAAGACTGTTGGAAAAGCATTCCTTATGAAGCTGGTTGAGAGAATGCCTAGAGTGTGCAAAGCTGTCATCAAGGCAAAGGGTGGCTACTTTGAAGAATCTAAAATCTAAAATATATTTTGATTTGTTTAACACTTTTTTGGTTACTACATGATTCCATATGTGTTATTCTGTGGATCCTTGTGGATCGAAACATTGTCAATAAAGGTGGTAATTGAGTGTGCGGGCCTTTTCTGTTCTTTTCTACAGTTGCTGCGACATGGGAATCATACATGGGATCCCAAGATAATTCATTTCAATTGGGTACGCTCAATTGTAATAATTGTAATTCCATAAGTAAACACTGTTAGTACATCCGAAAAGGTCATCATAGGCCTAGCCAACCATTACGCACAGATTTGCCCCTCCCTATTCTGAACGTTCCTTTCGTCATATAGCCTAAGCATAGCTGTTAGACTCGCTAAGCTACTAGGCTATGAAAGCGTTCTCCTACGCAGCAGAACGTTGTAGCGAATTCGGAGAGCGGACTTAACCCCGGGTCTCTTCACAGTCATTGACAGTGCCAAGAGAGTTTCTTCATTAGGTTGTGCTGCGCATAATGCACTGGCTGTTAGAAGAGTGTAGTATGAAGTTGCCAGGGGGAAACTTGGTGTGTGTGTTTGCAGTGGTGTAAAGTACTTAAGTAAAAAGACCTTAAAGTACTACTTAAGTACTTTTTTGTGGTATATGTACTTTACTATTTATATTTTTTGAAAACCTTTACTTTTACCTCAGAAATTCCTAAAGAAAATAATGTACTTTGTACTCCATACATTTTCCCTGACACCCAAAAGTACTTATCAAGAGAACATCCTGGTCATCCCTACTGCCTCTGATCTGGCGGACTCACTAAACACAAATGCTTTGTTTGTGTTGGAGCGTGCCCCTAGCTACTAAAAAACAAGAAAATGGTGGCGTCTGGTTTGCTTAATATAAGTAATTTGAAATGATTTACACTGCCTTTCAAAAGTTTGGGGGTCACTTAGAAATTTCCTTGTTTTCGAAAGAAAAGCAATTTTTTTGTCCATTAAAATAACATAAAATTGATCAGAAATACAGTGTAGACATTGTTAATGTTGTAAATGGCTATTGTAGCTGGAAACGGCTGATTTTTTATGGAATATCTACATAGGTGTTCAGAGGCCCATTATCAGCAACCATCAGTCTGTCACGGTTTCGGCCGAGGCTGCTCCTCCTCCTGGTTCGGGCAGGCTTCGGCGTTCGCCGTCCTCGGAGTACTAGCTGCCACCGCTCTATGTTTCTGTATTTGATTGCTTTTGTCTGTCTGTCACACCTGTGTCTGTTTGGGTGTTGATTACGTGTCTTATAAGTTCCTTGTTTTGCTGTAGGGTAATTGTGTGTTGTTATTCTGTTGCCACTTTGTCTTTGCTACGTGTTTGTTTTCCGTGTCATTTCATGTTTAGTGTTTTACGCGTGTGCGTAATTTTCCCTCGCCACTTCGTGTTTTTCGAGGTCGGGGTTTTCTACTCATGTATTGAGACTATTAAAGTCTTGTTGGACTAAACCTCTGTTTCCTGCGCTTGACTCCTCCACCACATCCACATCGGCTTAGTGACAGAACAACACACCAACATGGAGTCAGCAGGAACAGCGGCGGCACCCGAATCCCTGCTGGACCGGATCAACTTCCAGGACGCCATGATCCGGCAACCCGGGACCGCCATGGACGAGGTGTCCAACACTCTGCGCCGATTGGTGAACCCTGAGGTGGCCAAGGACCCTTACAACATCTCATCACCAACGGCCAGTCCTCCTCTCTCAGCACCGGAACCCAGTGGCATTCGGCTCTCACTCCCGAGGGCATATGACGGTTCTGCAGCCGGGTGTCAGGGATTCCTCCTGCAGGTGGAACTTTACCTTGCCACCATACACCCGGCGCCCTCGGGATACGAGAGCGTCTCCGCCCTCATCTCCTGTCTCTCCGGCAAGGCGTTGGAGTGGGCCAACGCCGAATGGAGGGGAATAGACGCCGCAACCATCACCTACGCGGAGTTCTCCCGCCTCTTCAGGGCTGTTTTCGATCATCCACCTGAGGGGAAAGCGGCGGGAGAGCGTCTATTCCACCTCCGACAGGGGAAGAGGAGCGCACAGGAGTTCGCACTGGAGTTCCGGACACTAGCGGCGGATGCGGGGTGGAATGAGAGAGCCCTCATCGACCAGTACCGGTGTAGTCTACGAGAGGACGTTCGGCGGGAGCTGGCCTGCAGGGACACCAACCTGTCGTTTGACCAGTTGGTGGACATTTCCATCCGTCTGGACACCCTGCTGGCTACCCGCGGACGTCCCGAGTGGGGGTCGTCCAGTCCACCCTCCAGCACCCCCGAGCCGATTCCCATGGAGCTCGGGGGGGCTGGCGCTAGAGAGAGGAGGAGAGGGAACCCGAGGGGGGCCATCCCCTGCACCACCTGCGGTCGTGGAGGACACACTGCGGCCAGGTGCTGGGGAGGGTCTCCTGGGGGAGGTGACAACAGGCCACGCACTGGGGAGTCATTTCAGGTGAGTAGGCGCCCCACTTACCCAGAGTTCTCTGTTGGTCACATGAGTATTCCTGTGAGGTTTCCACAGGTGGCACCTCATTCCCAGCATAAGGCGCTAGTAGATTCAGGCGCAGCTGGGAACTTTATTGATCGGGCATTTTGTAGTAGGTTAGGAATTCCCCTTCGGCCGGTAGACGCTCCATTTCCTGTCCACGCATTAGACAGCCGGCCGTTGGGGTCGGGCCTGATCAGGGAGGTCACAGCACCACTGACGATGACGACGCAGGGGGGTCATGAGGAGATCATTCAGTTTTATCTGATTGACTCTCCTGCGTACCCCGTGGTGTTGGGCCTTCCCTGGTTAAGCACCCATGATCCTACCATAGCGTGGCAACAGAGGGCTCTTATGGAGTGGTCTGCCCAGTGTGTAGGGAGATGTCTAGGTGTTTCCGTAGGGGCGACCTCGGTAGAGAGTCCAAACCAAGTGCCCGCACTGCGCATTCCCCCCGAGTATGAGGATTTAGCACTCGTGTTTAGCAAATCGAGGGCAACACGGCTACCTCCTCATAGACAGGGGGACTGTGCGATAAATCTCCAAACAGGAGCGGCTCTTCCACGGAGTCATGTGTATCCCCTGTCTCAAGAGGAAACAGCGGCTATGGAGACATACATAGCCGAGTCCTTGGCACAGGGATACATACGGTCCTCTACTTCCCCAGTCTCCTCGAGTTTCTTCTTTGTGAAGAAGAAGGTACGGGGGATTGCGCCCGTGTATTGATTATTGTAGTCTCAATCAGATCACAGTTAAATACAGCTACCCACTTCCACTGATTGCGACGATGACGGAATCATTACGCGGAGCGCGGTTCTTCGCAAAGTTGGATCTCAGGAGCGCGTACAATCTGGTGCGCATTAGGGAGGGGGATGAATGGAAGACAGCATTTAGCACCACCTCGGGTCATTACGAGTATCTCGTCATGCCATACGGGTTAATGAATGCTCCGTCAGTCTTCCAATCCTTTGTTGACGAGATTTTCCGGGACATGCATGGGCAGGGGGTAGTAGTTTACATCGACGACATCCTAGTGTACTCTGCTACTCGAGCCGAGCATGTAGCCCAGGTGCGCCGAGTGTTGAGAAGACTGTTGGAGCATGACTTGTATGTCAAGGCAGAGAAATGCCTGTTCTTCCAGGAGTCAGTCTCCTTTTTGGGTTATCGGTTGTCCGCGTCTGGTGTGGAGATAGAGGTAGACCGGGTATCGGCCGTGCGTAATTGGCAAACTCCAACCACTGTAAAAGAGGTGCAGCAGTTCTTGGGTTTTGCTAATTACTACCGGAGATTTATTCGGGGTTTTGGACAGGTTGCAGCTCCCATTACGTCCCTACTAAAGGGGGGTCCGGTTCGTTTGCAGTGGTCGGCTGAGGCGGACAGGGCATTTGTCAAACTGAAGAACCTGTTCACCTCGGCTCCGGTGCTGGCGCATCCGGATCCCTCTTTACCATTCCAGGTTGAGGTAGACGCGTCCGAGACCGGCATTGGGGCAGTCCTGTCACAACGGTCCGGCGCGCCACCTACACTCCGCCCCTGTGCTTTCTACTCTAAGAAGCTCAGCTCGGCGGAGCGCAACTATGATGTTGGGGACAGGGAGCTGTTAGCCGTAGTCCAAGCCCTAAAGGTGTGGAGGCATTGGCTTGAGGGGGCTCAACACCCTTTCCTCATTCTGACTGATCACCGTAACCTGGAGTACATCCGGGCAGCTAGGAGATTGAACCCTCGTCAGGCTAGGTGGAATATGTTCCTAACCCGGTTTGTTTTTAAGATCACATACATCCCAGGGTCCCAGAATGGTAGGGCAGACGCCCTGTCCCGGCGGTATGACACGGAGGAGAGGTCCAACGAGCCTACTTCCATATTGCCGGAATCTTGTTTGGTGGCTCCGGTGGTATGGGAAGTCGATACGGAAATCGAGCGGGCACTGCGTACCGACCCTACTCCCCCCGAGTGTCCTGTGGGGCGGACGTACGTTCCGCTCGAGGTCCGTGATCGTCTTATTTATTGGGCTCATACATCACCCTCCTCTGGACATCCAGGTATTGGCCGGACCGTGCACTGTCTTAGCATGAAATACTGGTGACCAACGTTAGCTAGGGATGTGAGGGTTTATGTCTCCTCCTGCTCGGTGTGTGCCCAGTGTAAGGCGCCTAGACATTTGCCCAGGGGTAAGCTACATCCCCTGCCCGTTCCACAACGACCATGGTCCCACCTATCGGTGGATTTCGTAACAGACCTACCCCCCTCTCAGGGGAATACCACCATATTGGTCGTTGTGGATCGGTTTTCCAAGGCCTGTCGTCTCCTTCCCATGCCGGGTCTCCCTACTGCCCTACAAACCGCTGAGGCCCTATTTACCCATGGCACTATGGGGTCCCCGAGGATATTCTGTCTGACCGAGGTCCCCAGTTCACTTCCAGAGTTTGGGGAGCGTTCATGGAACGGTTGGGGGTCTCGGTAAGCCTTACCTCGGGGTACCACCCAGAGAGTAATGGGCAGGTGGAACGTGTCAACCAGGATGTGGGTAGGTTTTTGAGGTCCTATTGCCGGGACCGGCCGGAGGAGTGGTCGAGGTTCATCCCCTGGGCAGAGATGGCCCAGAACTCTCTCCGCCACTCCTCCACCAACTTAACACCTTTCCAGTGTGTTTTAGGTTATCAGCCGGTCCTGGCACCGTGGCACGAGAGCCAGATCGAGGCTCCTGCGGTGGACGAGTGGATTCGGCGCTCGGAGGAGACGTGGGACGCTGCCCATGTCCATCTGCAGCGTGCCATCCGTCAACAAAAGGCGAGCGCCGATCGCCACCGCAGTGAGGGACCGGTGTACGCACCGGGAGATCGAGTCTGGCTCTCGACTCGAAACCTGCCCCTCCGCCTGCCCTGCCGGAAGCTGGGTCGGCGGTTTGTGGGGCCCTTCAAAGTCCTGAGAAGATTGAACGAGGTGTGTTACAGGTTACAACTGCCAATTGAGTATAAAAATATCAACCCCTCGTTCCATGTGTCTCTTCTCAGGCCGGTGGTAGCTGGCCCATTCCAAGAAGATGAGATAGGAGAGACCCCTCCGCCCCCTTTGGACATCGAGGGGGCCCCGGCGTACAGGGTCCGGACCATCTTGGACTCGAGGCGCCGGAGGAGTGGTCTCCAGTATCTCGTGGAGTGGGAGGGGTACGGTCCGGAGGAACGGTGCTGGGTGCCCAGGAAGGACATACTCGATCCATCCCTCCTGACTGAGTTTCACCGTGGGCATCCCACACGCCCGGGTCCGCGTCCTCCTGGCCGTCCCCGAGGCCGTCAAGGGGGGGGTACTGTCACGGTTTCGGCCGAGGCTGCTCCTCCTCCTGGTTCGGGCAGGCTTCGGCGTTCGCCGTCCCTGGAGTACTAGCTGCCACCGCTCTATGTTTCTGTATTTGATTGCTTTTGTCTGTCTGTCACACCTGTGTCTGTTTGGGTGTTGATTACGTGTCTTATAAGTTCCTTGTTTTGCTGTAGGGTAATTGTGTGTTGTTATTCTGTTGCCACTTTGTCTTTGCTACGTGTTTGTTTTCCGTGTCATTTCATGTTTAGTGTTTTACGCGTGTGCGTAATTTTCCCTCGCCACTTCGTGTTTTTCGAGGTCGGGGTTTTCTACTCATGTATTGAGACTATTAAAGTCTTGTTGGACTAAACCTCTGTTTCCTGCGCTTGACTCCTCCACCACATCCACATCGGCTTAGTGACACAGTCCTGTGTTCCAATGGCACGTTGTGTTTGCTAATCCAAGTTTATAATTTTAAAAAGCTAATTGATCATTAGAAAACCCTTTTGCAATTATGTTAGCACAGCTGAAAACTGTTGGGCTGATTAAAGAAGCAATAATACCTTCTTGAGACTAGTTGAGTATCTGGAGCATCAGCAATTGTGGGTTCGATTACAGGCTCAAAATGGCCAGAAACAAATAACTTTCTTCTGAAACTCGTCAGTCTATTCTTGTTCTGAGTAATGTAGGCTATTCCATGCGAGAAATTGCCAAGAAACTGAAGATCTCGTACAACGCTGTGTACTACTCCCTTCACAGAACAGCACAAACTAGCTCTAACCAGAATAGAAAGAGGAGTGGGAGGCCCCGGTGCACAACTGAGCAAGAGGACAAATACATTAGTGTGTCTAGTTTGAGAAACAGACGCCTCACAGGTCCTCAACTGGCAGCTTCATTAAATAGTACCCGCAAAACACCAGTCTCAACGTAAACAGTGAAGAGGCGATTCCGGGATGCTGACCTAGGCAGAGTTGCAAAGAAAAAGCCATATCTCAGACTGGCCAATAAAAATAAAAGATTAAGATGGGCAAAAGAACACAGACACTGGACAGAGGAAGATTGGAAAAAAGTGTTATGGACAGACGAATCGAAGTTTGAGGTGTTCGGATCACAAAGAAGAACATTTGTGAGACAAAGACCAAATGAAAAGATGCTGGAGGAGTGCTTGATGCCATCTGTCAAGCATGGTGGAGGCAATGTGATGGTCTGGGGGTGCTTTGGTGGTGGTAAAGTGGGAGATTTGTACAGGGTAAAAGGGATCTTGAAGAAGGAAGGCTATCACTCCATTTTGCAATGCCATACCATACCCTGTGGACGGCGCTTGATTGGAGCCAATTTCCTCCTACAACAGGACAATGACCCAAAGCACAGCTCCAAACTATGCAATAACTATTTAGGGAAGAAGCAGTCAGCTGGTATTCTGTCTATAATGGAGTGGCCAGCACAGTCACCGGATCTCAACCCTATTGAGCTGTTGTGGGAGCAGCTTGACCGTATGGTACGTAAGAAGTGCCCATCAAGCCAATCCAACTGGTGAGAGGTGCTTCAGGAAGCATGGGGTGATATCTCTTCAGATTACCTCAACAAATTGACAACTAGAATGCCAAAGGTCTGCAAGGCTGTAATTGCTGCAAATGGAGGATTCTTTGACGAAAGCAAAGTTTGAAGGACCCAATTATTATTTCAATTAAAAATCATTATTTCTAACCTTGTCAATGACTACATTTCCTAAGCATTTTGCTATATTTCCTATTCAACTCATTTCATGTATGTTTTCATGGAAAACAAGGACATTTCTAAGTGACCCCAAACTTTTGAATGGTAGTGTATATATTTTAGCAATTACATGTACTTTTGATACTTAAGTATGTTTAAAACCAAATACTTTGACTTTTACTCAAGTAGTATTTTACTGTATGACTTACTTGAGTCTCTTTCTATTAAGGCATCTTTCCTTTTACTCAAGTATGACAATTGGGTACTTTTTCAACCTGTGTGTGTTTGTGTGTGTGTGTGTGTGTGTGTGTGTGTGTGTGTGTGTGTGTGCGCACGCCATCCACTTGAACCACATATTTAGAAATCACCCGGTTTTCCTAACCACACCAAAACACAAGGTAAATTATAGAACTTGAAAAACTACATAAACATTTGAATGGGTAAAAAAATAAAAAATGGAATCTCAGTTTCTATTATTAAATCGAGAAAAAATTGAGAAAATGAAACAGTGAAACACATTTAAGATAATATTAGAATTCAGAGTTTCCCAAACTCTGTCCTGGGGGCCCCCCTGGGTTCACATTTTTGGGTTTTGTTTAAATAATCCAAGCTTGATGATGAGTTGGTTATTTTAATCAGCTGTGTAGTGCTAGGGCAAAAACCAAAACGTGCACCCAGGGGGTCCCCAGGACCGAGTTTGGGAAACCCTGTAATAGATCATTGGATTGATAAGCGTTCCACACACCAGATAAGGTGTTGTCTTTCGTAATGTGGTTTGGTTGGGGGGTCAGACACACCTATTCTTCGCGATATAAGCCTAATGTACTTTCAACTGATAAGACTTCAAACCTGAGTCACTGTATTATTTCAAACTTTAGTGACGATGTGGAACGTTATCTTTGGCTTGATATCCTCTATTTAGATGTTCCCTTTTGCAAAAGGAAGAGGAGTGCCCCTCGCGGCACTGAAGGCAAGCAACAGAGTCTTACATTTGATACAAGCAGCCTCAGGAAGCCAGTGGAGGAGTTGTGTGACATAGGAGAACATGGTTTAACACCAGATATGCTGCATTCTGGGTCAGTTGCAGAGGTAGGGAGCTGGACTAGCGGGTTGCAGTAGGGTCCAGAAACAGCATGGTTGACTCAGAATGGACAACTCTGTGCAAACAGTGGGAATAGAATTACAATATTGACTTAAATGTCAACTGGGCCAAGTACACCACTTGTTACACAGAACAAGACATTTGAAATACCCTGTTACTAACCAATATTGTCAAGTTTATAAGGGCAATTCCATGGTAACGGAATTAAGCTGAGACTCTGTTTTCACTTTAAAATGTATGCCAAACAAAAACAATTGATTTCAAAGTTTAACAAACCATACAACTCTACGCACAAGGACTACGTTTAATAATTTTCACTAAACATTTTACAAAAACGAATTTAGTGGAAGAACTGTGCAGATGCAAACTTTGGTGTGGTCCTCTGTAGCTCAGCTGGTAGAGCACGGCGCTTGTAACGCCAAGGTAGTGGGTTCGATCCCCGGGACCACCCGTACACAAAAATGTATGCACGCATGACTGTAAGTTGCTTTGGACAAAAGCGTCTGCTAAATGGCATATTTATATTATTATTGGTAACAGAATTACGGTAAAATCTCTTTCAGGTTTTTATGCAACCACGTTTTACAAAAACCCTTTAACTCTTAAATATCTGCTCAGAATTCAAAGAATGGGGTGTCTGTCAGATATGACATGACACCTTGAGTTTGAACTACAGTAAGTGAAGTGGATTTACACCCGGTAACAGAAATTACGGTAACAGAATTATATCATGGGTCCCTAATCTGTACTACACTGAAATGCATAATTATGGATATGAATGTCATTCTTCTCATGTTTCACAAGTATGGATGTCACAGCGCAACACAGCAGAGCTTCAGTAGAGTAGAGTACAGTGCAGTACAGCACAGCAGAGTATAGTTCAGTACATTAGATACATTTTGAAGTTTGAACAGTGGTGAAAAAAAATTAAAGAAAATAAAAATAAAAATACCCAATTGTCATAACTGAGTAAAAGTAAAGATTCCTTAATAGAAAATTACTTAAGTAAAAGTGAAAGTCACCCAGTAAAATATTACTTGAGTAAAAGTCTAAAAGTATTTGGTTTTAAATATACTTAAGTATCAAAAGTACATGTAATTGCTAAAATATACTTAAGTATCAAAAGCAAAACTATACATTATTTCAAATTACATATATTAGGCAAAACAGACGGCACAATGTATTTATGTATCGAAAGCCAGGGTGACACTCCAACACGCAGACATAATTTACAAATGAAGCATGTTTAGTGAGTCCACCAGAACAGAGGCAGTAGGGATGACCAGGGTTGCTCTCTTGATAAGTGCATGAATTGAACCATATTCCTGTCCTGCAAAGCATTCAAATTGTAACGAGTACGGAGTATAAAGTATGGAGTAAAAAGTACATTATTTTCTTTAGGAATGTAGTGAAGTAAAAGCAAAAGTTGTCAAAAATATAAATAGTAAAGTAAAGTACAGATACCACAAAAAAACTACTTAAGTAGTACTTTAAAGTATTTTTACTTAAGTACTTTACACCACTGAGTTTGAAAACATCTAATACATTTAGATTTAGGAGTGAACTTTCCCTTTCACCTTCCCTTTAAAAAGCAGAGAATGTTTGGGAATGCACTTCTAAAGATACGGTATAGAAAATCGGAGAATAGTTCAGATATTTCTCTAGGAAGTGGTGTGGGGGACATTGAGGAGTTTCCGGATTTTGGGGTAGAGCTGCTTGGTTGAGGCCAGCTAAAAGGGAGACACACAGAGCAACACAAACTCAAAGCATGATGGGTCACTCACAACTGAAAATGATACAATATTACAATTCAAAATTGATATCCTGACCTTTTCCTCCTCCCCATTTCATAGACCGTGCTGATCTTCAGAAATGGAGACAGAAATAATACTTTTTTTTTTACGACGTACAGTACAGTATGTACAGTGGGGGAAAAAAGTATTTAGTCAGCCATCAATTGTGCAAGTTCTCCCACTTAAAAAGATGAGAGAGGCCTGTAATTTTCATCATAGGTACACGTCAACTATGACAGACAAAATGAGAAAAAAAATCCAGAAAATCCCATTGTAGGATTTTTAATGAATTTATTTGCAAATTATGGTGGAAAATAAGTATTTGGTCAATAACAAAAGTTTCTCAATACTTTGTTATATACCCTTTGTTGGCAATGACACAGGTCAAACGTTTTCTGTAAGTCTTCACAAGGTTTTCACACACTGTTGCTGGTATTTTGGCCCATTCCTCCATGCAGATCTCCTCTAGAGCAGTGATGTTTTGGGGCTGTCGCTGGGCAACACAGACTTTCAACTCCCTCCAAAGATTTTCTATGTGGTTGAGATCTGGAGACTGGCTAGGCCACTCCAGGACCTTGAAATGCTTCTTACGAAGCCACTCCTTCGTTGCCCGGGCGGTGTGTTTGGGATCATTGTCATGCTGAAAGACCCAGCCACGTTTCATCTTCAATGCCCTTGCTGATGGAAGGAGGTTTTCACTCAAAATCTCACGATACATGGCCCCATTCATTCTTTCCTTTACACGGATCAGTCGTCCTGGTCCCTTTGCAGAAAAACAGCCCCAAAGCATGATGTTTCCACCCCCATGCTTCACAGTAGGTATGGTGTTCTTTGGATGCAACTCAGCATTCTTTGTCCTCCAAACACGACGAGTTGAGTTTTTACCAAAAAGTTCTATTTTGGTTTCATCTGACCATATGACATTCTCCCAATCCTCTTCTGGATCATCCAAATGCACTCTAGCAAACTTCAGACGGGCCTGGACATGTACTGGTGTCACGCCCTGGCTCTGGGGACAATGTTATGTTGAGCCAGGGTGTGAAATTCTATGTTTGATATTTCTATGTTGGGCTGAGTGACTCCCAATCAGAGGCAACGAGTGTCTGCTGGGTGTCTCTGATTGGGAGCCATATTTAACTATCTGTCTTTCACGTGGTGTTTGTGGTTTCTTGTTCATTTCGGTTTGTGTTAAACCGTAGACGTCACGTTATCGTTTATTGTTTTGATCGTGTGATCAGTAAAATAAAGGATATGTTCACCTTCAACGCTGCGCCTTGGTCCTCATCTCTAACCAACGATCGTGACAGAAGAAACCACCCAGACCAGACCAAGCAGCGTGTCCAGGAGCCATCGCTAATAGATCTCCGTGGCAGCTTCGACTGGGTCAAGCCCATTAAGGAGCTGAGTGACGAGGGTTGGAGACAGAGGAGCGAGAGGTGGGCGAGAATGATGGAGGCCTGGCCCACGGGGAGGAGAGACCCCCAGAAATTTTTTAGGGGGGGGCTCACGACGTCGGGGCAGCAGGAGGCCGCTATGGAGCGGTCCAGCGGGGTTGCAGAGGAGGCCGCCAGGTTACGGGGGCCACTGGTAGAAGAGGGGATGGAAGGTGTAGAGGCACGGCGAGAGGTACTGGCGTGTGTTGCCAGTCCGGTCCGGCCCGTTCCAGATCCCGGTGTAGAGCCAGTGGTGTGTGTCCCCAGTACGGTCCGGTCTATTCCTGCTCCCCGCACCAAACCTACGGTGTGCGTCGACAGCCCAGCCCGGCCCGTTCCTGCGCTCCGCACCAGGCCAGTGGTGTGCGTCGTCAGTCCGGCACGGCCCGTGCCTGCTCTCCGCACCAAGTCTATGGTGCGTTTCGTCAGCCCTGTCCGGCCCGTTCCTGCTCTCCACACCAAGTCTGTGGTGCGCGTCGCCAGCCCAGTCCGGCCCATCCAAGCTCCCCGCACCAGGTCAGTGGTGCGCGTCGTCAGCCCTGTCCGGCCCGTTCCTGCTCTCCACACCAAGTCTGTGGTGCGCGTCGCCAGCCCAGTCCGGCCCATCCAAGCTCCCCGCACCAGGTCAGTGGTGCGCGTCGTCAGCCCGGTCCGGCTCATTCCTGCTCCCCGCACAAAGTCAGGGGTGCGCTTCGTCAGCCCGGTCCGGCCCGTTCCTCCTCCACGCATCAAGCCAGGGGTGTGCGTCGTCAGTCCAGCACAACCCGTGCCTGGGTCATGTCCGGAGCCGGATCCGCCGCCGAGGCGGAGTGCCCACCCGGTCCCTCCCCTGTTGTGGTTGTTTGGCGCGGCCGGAGTCCGCGCCTTTAGGGGGGGGTACTGTCACGCCCTGGCTCTGGGGACAATGTTATGTTGAGCCAGGGTGTGAAATTCTATGTTTGATATTTCTATGTTGGGCTGAGTGACTCCCAATCAGAGGCAACGAGTGTCTGCTGGGTGTCTCTGATTGGGAGCCATATTTAACTATCTGTCTTTCACGTGGTGTTTGTGGTTTCTTGTTCATTTCGGTTTGTGTTAAACCGTAGACGTCACGTTATCGTTTATTGTTTTGATCGTGTGATCAGTAAAATAAAGGATATGTTCACCTTCAACGCTGCGCCTTGGTCCTCATCTCTAACCAACGATCGTGGCAACTGGCTTAAGCAGGGGGACACGTCTGGCACTGCAGGATTTGAGTCCCTGGCGACGTAGTGTGTTACTGATGGTAGGCTTTGTTACTTTGGTCCCAGCTCTCTGCAGGTCATTCACTAGGTCCCCCCGTGTGGTTCTGGGATTTTTGCTCACCGTTCTTGTGATCATTTTGACCCCACGGGGTGAGATCTTGCGTGGAGCCCCAGATCGGGGGAGATTATCAGTGGTCTTGTATGTCTTCCATTTCCTAATAATTGCTCCCACAGTTGATTTCTTCAAACCAAGCTGCTTACCTATTGCAGATTCAGTCTTCCCAGCCTGGTGCAGGTCTACAATTTTGTTTCTGGTGTCCTTTGACAGCTCTTTGGTCTTGGCCATAGTGGAGTTTAGAGTGTGACTGTTTGAGGTTGTGGACAGGTGTCTTTTATACTGATAACAAGTTCAAACAGGTGCCATTAATACAGGTAACGAGTGGAGGACAGAGGAGCCTCTTAAAGAAGAAGTTACAGGTCTGTGAGAGCCAGAAATCTTGCTTGTTTGTAGGTGACCAAATACTTATTTTCCACCATAATTTGCAAACAAATTGATTAAAAATCCTACAATGTGATTTTCTGGATTTTTATTTTCTCAATTTGTCTGTCATAGTTGACGTGTACCTACGATGAAAATTACAGGCCTCTCTCATCTTTTTAAGTGGGAGAACTTCCACAATTGGTGGCTGACTAAATACTTTTTTTCCCCCACTGTATATTTCTATTATAACAAGGAATGAGCACCCTTCTCAATTTACCTGCCAGGGTCCGAAGACTCTGCATGTGCACTGGAGAGTGCTGTGCTCTGATTGGACAGATGGCAAAGTGGGCCGTTTCCTTTTTAAATGCAGACCCTAATTTGACGAGCAGTGACAAGTTGGCCAGCACATGACAATCAAAAGTTAGACGCATTTCTAACAAACCAGGAAAGTATCATTATATTACAGTACTGTCCCTCTTCAACGCCACTCCATTCAACCCATGCACGCTCACACACATAAAGTACACATTTGAAAACACTTTGGAGCGACACACACACACACACACACACACACACACACACACACACACACTCTCTCTCTCTCTTTATTTTCTAACCACTAATCTATAACTTTTCTCTTCTTTTAATTATAAAAAATACAATCAACAAAGCATTTACCAAGCTCTATCAAAACAAATAACTAAACCAAACCACGTTGTAGCCCTGTCGTTGATTTACAGTTGGTAAGGCAGCAGAGGAGCACCTGCCCACTGGCCTCCACATATGGGCACCTGGGGTTGATCACCATGGAGACAGAGGGACACACGTTGCACCGCAGCCAGCTCTGGGGGGCGTGTCTGATGGAGCCAGATGCACACTGGGACATTGTACGTTCTACCTGCTTGGATGACAAATGGTTTTCATGGGTCACTTCAATAACAGGGAGGGACAAAGTGGTGAAAATGTTCTCAAAGTGAACTAAACAAATTAGTTATTATTAGCCAATGCCAGTCGGATTGCCATAATTTGGAACTGAAATAGTACGCACTTCTTCTTTTCCTTGTAGGGGAAACCTCTGGTTGAGACAGAAATATAATGTTAAAGAGAAACTGCTCCTAAAAACCAACTTCTCATTTAGAAAACAGCGTATGTGGTATCGATATTTGTCAGAAACATTTATTCTACTGTCAAAATTGACTACAAAGTGTAAATAGGATAATTTTGATCATAAAGTCCGAGTTTTGTACCTGAGTATGTCACAATGTAAATGAAGGTTGGGTTCCTTTCAATCCTGCCCACATGCCCACAGCTGGTAGCACACAAGTAATCATCAATTCGGAGTGCAGCTGCATGCGACCCGATCGTAATGCCCATGGTAAATGTGTTTTTACTTTGGATATCCCTATGGGGCTAGTTAGGGACCATTGGTAAATTACACAATGTACATGGCACAATATGTAAAGATTTCAATAGCTCCAAATTTAAAAGACTTAAAAACCTCAAACCAACTATAAATTGTAGAAATTCATATACAAATATTGAAAGCATTTAATGAGAAAACTAAAAGGTGTGCAACATGAAAATATTGTCTCATTTGTATTGGATTTATTGACGGTCCCTAACTAGCCCTGGAGATAGGCTATCCAAAGTCAAACCAATTTTGCCACGGTCGCACACCAGCCAGCTGAAGCTAATTGGCAAAATAATTTGGCTAACTCTCCCACCTGCGAACACACACACACACACACACACACACACACACACACACACACACACACACACACGAGACACCCACATCAAACCACACCCCGAAACCAACACACGTATGAATTCAGTCATGGCCGCTAGCATTTTTTTATTAACCAAATCTAAAACGAGGCCAAATCAGAATGTTCAGCCACCCTTTAAGATTCTGCATCATTTAAGGCAGACACAGGGCATTGAAGCTGTAGAACAATGGTCTGGTCCAGAAACAAACCCTAGAGTGCAATACAGAAATCTGGCCACAGATCTTTGCTTAGCACGAGAACCTCTTTCAGCAAACCTTTCTAATACACTTTGTTGGTGACTTTAGGTGTCATGACCGCTACAAAATCAGCGCCACCAACACCACAACTTCTAACAGTCTTTTCAGAGTGACACAGGATCGATAATAGGTTCGATAAAGGACTTATGATGATACAGGTTTATAAGCTGTGAACTTACAGTAGAAGTCTACATACAGACGCAGGTCTCCATTAGTCACTGTAACATTCTTGATATCACTGACGACTTCAACAGGAAAGCTATATTTACACTGAAAAGAGTGCAAAGAGAGAGGGGGGTGGGGGGCATGTAATCAATAATGGCACACTCGCTACAGTATTGTGTTTTGCCTGTAATAATAGCTATAATTTGTTGTTTTGTCTGTAATAGTAGTCAACAGAACAATGATGGGTTCAATGCCCTCTTGTCCAGGTATTTTAGACATCAGGAAGCAATTGGTGAGTTTATTTACTGGACTGCAGTGCTGCTAAACGCACATGAAGGCTGATTGTGGCATTCAAGTTGTTGTTGGTTAGCTAGCTAGCTACTTCACCCCACGTTGACAGTAGTAAGTTCTGGTGGCAATAACATGGTAAACCATTTGTCAGACGTCAGAACACTCAAGTGGCAAAGCACAGACCCAAAGCATTGGGAGTGGCTAACAAGCTGTTGCATGGTTTACAAACCAGGCATTGCTCGTAAACTAGCTTACATGGAGCAGAAAACAGCTAGCTGAATTTCTAACATATTCTTTACATTTTTCCACAAACAAACAAACAAACAAACAAACAAACAAAAACAAAAACATTGTACAGCATAAAAACATTGAGTATGACATCCAGACATATCCTCCAACATAGCACACATACACAGTCAAATAGTATCTCACAAGTTACAATACAGAACTAAATGAGTTCACAAGCATAAGTCATCACCTCCCAGTCAACAACATGACAAATAAAACACGTCCAGCTTCTAGAATTGTCGTTTCTACCAGTGATCGTAGCAAGCATTTGTTCATAAGATGCTACCTCCAACATTGATTCTATCCACTGTTTCAAAGTAGGAGTAGCATGACCCTTCCAAATTCTAAGGATTACTCTAGCTGCTGTAACCATACCAACAGTGATAAGTGTAAATTCCTCATTTGTTACATTGGGTAACTCTTTCTATAGCCAAAGAGACATATTCTTGGTGAAACTGGAATTGTCAACCCTAACCATTCCTCCAGATATTTTAAAACATCCTTCTAGTAAGGCAGCACTAATGTACATTCCCATATTGCGTGTAAGAATGTCCCAGTGTCATTTTGGCATTTCTAACACAGAATTGTTGGTCAGCCCCCTCTTATGAAGCCTTGTTGTAGTATATCATATTGAGTAAGTTTCCCCCTGTGTCACGACTTACCTCCGAAGCTGCCACCTCTCCTTGTTTGGGCAGGCTTCGGCGTTCGTCGTCACCGGTCTTCTAGCCACTGCCGCTCCTCATCTCATCATTCCATTTGTTTTGTCTTGTTTATTACACACACCTGGTTCATATCCCCTCATCAGTACCTGTATAAGTGTTCCCTCTGCCCCCTTGTCTTTGTGTGTGATTGTTTATTGTGGAGGATAGTGAAGCTCGGTGGAGCGCCGTGTATTTTGTATCGCCAGGATATTTCTCAGTGTGCCATGTATTTTCTAGTGCGCCTGTTTTGCGCACTAGAGTGTTTTGACGCATTTCTGCGTAACTCTGTAATTGCGGAATAAAGCCTGTTATTCTGTGATATACCCTCCTGCACCTGACTCCTTCGACATCCCGATGGATCGGGTTCTCCAGGTCGTCCAACGCCTGGAGAGGAGAGGACCCAATCTTTCAGGACCAGCTGAGCGACCGGATCCAGCCACCCACACCCCAGCAACCAGAGGGATCCATATATCCCGACCACGGGATTTCGACGGGACAGCTGCCCTCTGCCAGGGATTCCTTCTACAACTGGAGTTATTCTATTCAATCATCAGCCCGGCTCCATCGGAGCAGGAGAAGGTGTCCGCCTTCGTCTCCTGCCTCTCGGGGAAAGCCCTGGAGTGGGCCAATGCGGTCTGGAGTGAGGGAGGAGCCTACGGAGCCTACAGACAACTACGATGAGTTCACTCACCTCTTTCGGGCCGTCTTCAATCACCCGACCGAAGGTAGAGAGGTGGGCGAGCGGCTGGTCCACCTGAGGCAGGGGACGAGAACCGCGCAGGACTTTGCCCTGGAGTTTCGGACCCTAGCGGCTGGGTCCGGGTGGAACGAGCGGGCCCTCATCGGCCACTTCCGGTGCCATCTACGAGAGGACGTCCGAAGGGAGCTAGCCTGCCGGGACACCATGTTGTCCTTCAACCAACTGGTGACATGGCCATCCGGTTGGACAAGCTGCTGGCTGCTAGTCCTGGAAGGGGCATGCATTGGCACATAGTCTAGGCATTACATTTGTTCCCCTATCCATTCCACTCCCCATCAGAGCACTTGACAGTCGACCATTAGGCTCCGGGTCTGTTAGGGAAGTTACAGCACCAGTCACTATGGTTACGCACGATACCCATAGAGAGCAAGTCCCCTTTATTTATTATTGAGTCTCCTGATTTCCCTGTTGTGTTAGGTCTTCCCTGGTTAGCACTACACAACCCCACCTTTTCATGGCCGCAGAGGGTTGTCACAGGGTGTTCGCGAGAGTGTCAGGGTAGGTGTCTAGGTGTTTCAGTTGGTGCAACCACGCTGTGCCTCCCAGGAGTCATGTGTATCCCCTGTCGCAGGCTGAAATGGAGGCGATGGTTCGAAAGTTTGGGGTCACTTAGAAATGTCCTTGTTTTCCATGAAAACATACATGAAATGAGTTTGAATAGGAAATATAGCAATATGCATAGGAAATGTAGTCATTGACAAAGTTAGAAATAATGATTTTTAATTGAAATAATAATTGTGTCCTTCAAACTTCGCTTTTGTCAAAGAATCCTCAATTTGCAGCAATTACAGCCATGCAGATCTTTGGCATTCTAGTTGTCAATTTGTTGAGGTAATCTGAAGAGATTTCACCCCATGCTTCCTGAAGCACCTCCCACAAGTTGGATTGGCTTGATGGGCACTTCTTACGTACCATACGGTCAAGCTGCTCCCACAACAGCTCAATAGGGTTGAGATCCGGTGACTGTGCTGGCCACTCCATTATAGACAGAATACCAGCTGATTGCTTCTTCCCTAAATAGTTATTGCATAGTTTGGAGCTGTGCTTTGGGTCATTATCCTGTTGTAGGAGGAAATTGGCTCCAATCAAGCGCCGTCCACAGGGTATGGTATGGCATTGCAAAATGGAGTGATAGCCTTCCTTCTTCAAGATCCCTTTTACCCTGTACAAATCTCCCACTTTACCACCACCAAAGCACCCCCAGACCATCACATTGCCTCCACCATGCTTGACAGATGGCATCAAGCACTCCTCCAGCATCTTTTCATTTGGTCTTTGTCTCACAAATGTTCTTCTTTGTGATCCGAACACCTCAAACTTCGATTCGTCTGTCCATAACACTTTTCTCCAATCTTTTTCTGTCCAGTGTTTGTGTTCTTTTGCCCATCTTAATATTTTATTTTTATTGGCCAGTCTGAGATATGGCTTTTTCTTTGCAACTCTGCCTAGAAGGTCAGCATCCCGGAGTCGCCTCTTCACTGTTGACGTTGAGACTGGTGTTTTGCGGGTACTATTTAATGAAGCTGCCAGTTGAGGACCTGTGAGGTGTCTGTTTCTCAAACTAGACACACTAATGTATTTGTCCTCTTGCTCAGTTGTGCAAAGGGGCCTCCCACTCCTCTTTCTATTCTGGTTAGAGCCAATTTGCGCTGTTCTGTGAAGGGAGTAGTACACAGGTTGTACGAGATCTTCAGTTTCTTGGCAATTTCTCGCATGCAATAGCCTTAATTTCTCAGAACAAGAATAGACTGACGAGTTTCAGAAGCAAGTTCTTTGTTTCTGGCCATTTTGAGCCTGTAATCGAACCCACAATTGATGATGCTCCAGATACTCAACTAGTCTCAAGAAGGCCAGTTTTATTGCTTCTTTAATCAGCACAACTGTTTTCAGCTATGCTAACATAATTGCAAAAGGGTTTTCCAATGATCAATTAGCCTTTTAAAATGATAAACTTGGATTAGCAAACACAACGTGCCATTGGAACACAGGACTGATGGTTGCTGATAATGGGCCTCTGTACGCCTATGTAGATATTCCATTAAAAATCAGCAGTTTCCAGCTACAATAGCCATTTACAACATTAACAATGTCTACACTGTATTTCTGATAAATTTGATGTTATTTTAATGGACATTTTCGTAAACATTTTCGTAAAACAAGGACATTTCTAAGTGACCCAAAACTTTTGAACGGTATTGTGTGTGTGTGTGTGTGTGTGTGTGTATATATATCCTTTGTTAAAATACATTTTCCTTTATTACTTTCCAACCCCACCACCCCTCCCCTAATTGGAGTAAACTAGTTTAGGCCTCTACTTCCAGCTTATACATACTATATACATATATGGACACATGTCACGCCCTGGCCTTGAGAGGCCGGTTGTCTTTAGTTGGTTTGGTCAGGGCGTGAGTATCTATGTTAGAATTTCTATGTTTAGGTTCTAGTTTTCCTATTTCTATGTCTGGCCGGGTGTGATTCCCAATCAGAGGCAGCTGTCGCTCATTGTCTCTGATTGGGGATCATACTTAGGTAGCCTATTGCCTACTGTGTATTGTGGGATCTTGTTTCTGTTAGGCTGGTGTGTGTATAGCCCTTTGGACTTCACGTTACGTTGTTTCTTGTTTTGTTGTATGTTTATTGAGTAAATAAACATGTACGCTTTTCACGCTGCACCTTGGTCTGACCCGTCTCTCAACGATCGTGACAACACAATTCTATTTTGTTTGTTTTTACTCCTGAACTTCAACCTCTCCGATCATTTTCACGATGTCCATCCGGTTTGCTTCTATATGCCATATCTTTAAAACTGTGCTCTTTCACAAAAGTTCTCAACCTATATACAGTGAGGGAAAAAAGTATTTGATCCCCTGCTGATTTTGTACGTTTGCCCACTGACAAAGAAATGATCAGTCTATAATTTTAATGGTAGGTTTATTTGAACAGTGAGAGACAGAATAACAACAAAAAAATCCAGATAAAAACGCATGTCAAAAATGTTATAAATTGATTTGCATTTTAATGAGGGAAATAAGTATTTGACCCCCTCTCAATCAGAAAGATTTCTGGCTCCCAGGTGTCTTTTATACAGGTAACGAGCTGAGATTAGGAGCACACTCTTAAAGGGAGTGCTCCTAATCTCAGTTTGTTACCTGTATAAAAGACACCTGTCCACAGAAGCAATCAATCAATCAGATTCCAAACTCTCCACCATGGCCAAGACCAATGAGCTCTCCAAGGATGTCAGGGACAAGATTGTAGACCTACACAAGGCTGGAGTGACCATCGCCAAGCAGCTTGGTGAGAAGGTGACAACAACTGTCAATCTCCCTCGGCCTGGGGCTCCATGCAAGATCTCACCTCGTGGAGTTGCAATGATCATGAGAATGGTGAGGAATCAGCCCAGAACTACACGGGAGGATCTTGTCAATGATCTCAAGGCAGCTGGGACCATAGTCACCAAGAAAACAATTGGTAACACACTATGCCGTGAAGGACTGAAATCCTGCAGCGCCTGCAAGGTCCCCCTGCTCAAGAAAGCACATATACATGCCCATCTGAAGTTTGCCAATGAACATCTAAATGATTCAGAGGAGAACTGGGTGAAAGTGTTGTGGTCAGATGAGACCAAAATGGAGCTCTTTGGCATCAACTCAACTCGCCGTGTTTGGAGGAGGAGGAATGCTGCCTATGACCACAAGAACACCATCCCCACCGTCAAACATGGAGGTGGAAACATTATGCTTTGGGGGTGTTTTTCTGCTAAGGGGACAGGACAACTTCACCGTATCAAAGGGACGATGGACAGGGCCATGTACCGTCAAATCTTGGGTGAGAACCTCCTTCCCTCAGCCAGGGCATTGAAAATGGGTCGTGGATGGGTATTGCAGCATGACAATGACCCAAAACACATGGCCAAGGCAACAAAGGAGTGGCTCAAGAAGAAGCACATTAAGGTCCTGGAGTGGCCTAGCCAGTCTCCAGACCTTAATCCCATAGAAAATCTGTGGAGGGAGCTGAAGGTTTGAGTTGCCAAACGTCAGCCTCAAAACCTTAATGACTTGGAGAAGATCTGCAAAGAGGACTGGGACAAAATCCCTCCTGAGATGTGTGCAAACCTGGTGGCCAACTACAAGAAACGTCTGACCTCTGTGATTGCCAACAAGGGTTTTGCCACCAAGTACTAAGTCATGTTTTGCAGAGGGGTCAAATTGTTATTTCCCTCATTAAAATGCAAATCAATTTATAACATTTTTGACATGCGTTTTTCTGGATTTTTTTGTTGTTATTCTGTCTCTCACTGTTCAAATAAACCTACCATTACAATTATAGACTGATCATTTCTTTGTCAGTGTGCAAACGTACAAAATCAGCAGGGGATCAAATACTTTTTTCCCTCACTGTACTTATTATGGACACAGTATGTTTTACATTAGTTATTTTGTTGTTATTAATCTCAACTTTCAGCTCCATTCAACCCCTCCCATCTATCTCTCTAACACCATCCATAATGGATTTCTATTTGCCATATATTTTTCAACTGTACTGTGATGTTTCACAAAAGTTCTGAACTTTCTATGGCTTGTGTTTGCTAATCCTGAGTGGCGCAGTGGTCTAAGGCACTGCATCGATCCTGGTTCGAATCCAGGCTCTGTCGTAGCCGGCCGCGACCGGGAGACTCATGGGCGGCGCACAATTGGCCCAGGGTAGGGGAGGGAATGGCCGGCAGGGATGTAGCAACGCCAGGGTTGTGGGTTCGTTTCCCACGGGGGACCAGTATAAAAAAATAAATAATAATAATGTATGCACTCACTAACTGTAAGTCGCTCTGGATAACCCTTCTATTCTCATTGTTTCTACAGATTGAAAATATTTTTTTGTTGCAGAAAGTATTAATTAAATTATTGATCGATTGACTATGACTTTTCAGATCACCCAGTATTGCTATCTGCAGGGTTAGCTCCAGGTAAATATTGCAATCCTTCAGCCATTCCTGGACCTGTGACCAAAAACAAGCTACAAATGGACAGTACCAAAACAAATGATCTAATGATTGTCTCTTCGCAGCAAAATCTGCAGAGCTGGGAAGATTGTATCCCCCATATAAATAACATTCTATTGGTAGCAAGAATTTTGTATAATGATTTAAATTGAACAATTATACGTTTTAAATCAGGTGTCGTTTTGCGTATCAGTTCATAAACATTTGCCATGGAATCGGTACGTCAAATCTCTTCCCAACTATTTTGCAATCTAAATGGGACGGCTGTCAAGCCTTTGGTCCTTAAATGAAACTGGTATTCTTTTTTATTTATCACAGTTTTCTTTAACCAATTATGTTCTTTAATGCAGGGCCGACAGGCAAGTTCCTTACTTTTTCCCCCTTCCACTTTCCTCTTCCATTTTTGCGGTAATGCTGCAATTATTTGGTTGTAATTTTGGGTAGAGCAGACATTTCCATATGTTTTGCGACATAACTCCACCAGTCCTACCGATGATATAATTTACGAAGATTATACCTTTTTTTTTATATATATAATGTTTTTTTAATCAATTAGTATATTTAAGTTTAACCACAATATTTGTTGCATTATTTGTTCTGTCGTTTCTGGAGGATTAAATTGAAATTGCAGCCAACTTTCTATGGCTTGTTTTAGAAATAGTGATATTTTGGAAATGATTTCCTTTTCAAATAACTGAAAGTGAGAGGTTGTAATCTGAATAAAGGGAAAAAGGCCATTCTTGAACATGGAGTGAGACAATCTTACTAATTTGCTAGAGAACCAGTTCAGATTTAAGTATAACTTTTGTATGACTGAAGCTTTTAGTGATAGGTCTAATGCTTTAATATTTAATAATTTCTGTCCTCCGAATTCATATTCATTATATACATTTTTATTTATTTTTTATTTATTTTTTATTTAACCTTTATTTAACCAGGTAAGCCAGTTGAGAACAAATTCTCATTTACAACTGCGACCTGGCCAAGATAAAGCAAAGCAGTGCGATAAAAACAACAATACAGAGTTACATATGGGGTAAAACAAAACATAAAGTCAAAAATACCACAGAAGATATATATACAGTGTGTGCAATTGTAGCAAGTTATGGAGGTAAGGCAATAAATAGGCCATAGTGCAAAATAATTACAATTAGTATTAACACTGGAATGATAGATGTGCAAGAGATGATGTGAAAATCGAGATACTGGGGTGCAAATGAGCAAAATAAATAACAATATGGGGATGGGTTGGGTGGGCTAATTTCAGAAGGGCTGCGTACAGTGATCGGTAAGGTGCTCTGACAACTGATGCTTAAAGTTAGTGAGGGAGATAAGAGTCTCCAGCTTCAGAGATTTTTGCAGTTCGTTCCAGTCATTGGTAGCAGAGAACTGGAAGGAATGGCGGCCAAAGGAGGTGTTGGCTTTGGGGATGACCAGTGAGATATACCTGCTGGAGCCCATTTAATTTTGTCTGGCTTGCCGTTCCAAATAAAATTAAATATTATTTTCTCATATAATTAAAAAAACTGTTCGCTAGGCGTAGGCAAGACCATAAGCAAATAGGTAAACTGTGATAATATTAAAGAGTTCATCAGGGTGATTTTTCCACAAATAGACAGGTATTTCCCTTTCCATGGTAGCAAGATCTTATCTATTTTTGCTAACTTTCTATTAAAAGGTATTGGAGTGAGATCATTTATTTATTTTGGGATATGTATTCCGAGTATATCCACATCACCATCAGACCATTGTATTGGTAAACTACACGGTAATGTACATTTTTTATTTTTGAGTGATCCAATACATAATAAAGTCAATGTATCATAATTTGGTTGTAATCCAGAGAGGTTAGAAAATGTATCTAGATCCTCTATGAGGCTGTGGAGGGATTCAAGTTGTGGATTTAAAAGAAAACATGAATCATCAGCGTACAATGACACCTTTGTTTTGACACCTTTGTTTTTCTAATCCCTTGATATTATTGTTGGATCTGATTTTAATAGCTAACATTTCGATGGCCATAATAAATAGATATGCCGATAATGGACAACCTTGTTATACTAGTCTATGTGGCTTTCCGCGTGTTAGGCTTGAATACGTTTTTAGCGTGTGTCGACATTCCAATAACGCCACTTTAGCGAGATGTTTCAAAATGTTAATGATCTATATATTAAACTGTACTTCAAGTCAATATTTTAAGACAAAAATGAAAGTGTATGCCGTTAAATTTCAGTATTTAAATGCGGGTATTAGGAGCTCTCTAAAGTGCTGCCATCTTATTCTTTATTTTTACTATTTTCTACATTGTAGAATAAAAAATTAAAATAAAGTTTTAAACATTTTAGATTCTTCAAAGTAGCCACACTTTGCCTTGATGACAGCTCTGCACACTCTTGGCATTCTCTCAACCAGCTTCACCTGGAATGCTTTTCCAACAGTCTTGAAGGAGTTCCCACATATGCTGAGCACTTATTGGCTGCTTTTCCTTCACTCTGCGGTCCAACTCATCCCAAACCATCTCAATTGGGTTGAGGTCAGGTGATTGTGGAGGCCAGGTTATCTGATGCAGCACTCCATCACTCTCCTTCTTGGTCTAATAGCCCTTACACAGCCTGGGGGTGTGTTTTGGGTCATTGTCCTGTTGAAAACCAATGATAGTCCCACTAAGCGCAAACCAGATGGGATGGCGTATCGCTGCAGAATGCTGTGGTATCCATGCTGGTTAAGTGTACCTTGAATTCTAAATAAATCACAGACAGTGTCACCAGCAAAGCAACCCCACACCATAACACCTCCTCCTCCATGCTTCACGGTGGGAACCACACATGTGGAGATCATCCGTTCACCTACTCTGCGTCTCACAAAGACACGGCGGTTGGAACCAAAAATCTCAAATTTGGACTCATCAGACCAAAGGACAGATTCCCACTTGTCTAATGTCCATTGCTCGTGTTTCCCACAGCATTCTGCAGCGATACGCCATCCCATCTGGTTTGCGCTTAGCCCTCCAGGCTGTGTAAGGGCTATTAGACCAAGAAGGAGAGTGATGGAGTGCTGCATCAGATTACCTGGCCTCCACAATCGCCTGACCTCAACCCAATTGAGATGGTTTGGGATGAGTTGGACCGCAGAGTGAAGGAAAAGCAGCCAACAAGTGCTCAGCATATGTGGGAACTCCTTCAAAACTGTTGGAAATGCATTCCTCATGAAGCTGGTTAAGAGTGTGCAAAGCTGTCATCAAGGCAAAGGGTGCCTACTTTGAAGAATCTAAAATCTAAAATATATTGTGTTATTTGTTTAACACTTTTTTTGGTTACTACG
The DNA here is from genome assembly GCF_964263955.1 of Coregonus lavaretus. Taxonomy (NCBI): domain Eukaryota; kingdom Metazoa; phylum Chordata; class Actinopteri; order Salmoniformes; family Salmonidae; genus Coregonus; species Coregonus lavaretus. Next base: position 5,061,462 of record NC_139994.1, read on the forward strand.
TGATTCCATATGTGTTGTTTCATAGTTTTGATGTCTTCACTATTATTCTATAATGTAGAAAATAGTAACAAATAAAGAAAAACCCTTGAATGAGTAGGTGTGTACAAACTTTTGACTGGTACTGTAAGTAAAAATACTTTAAAAGCAGTACTTAAGTAGTTTTATATTTTTGATATTTTTTACAACTTTTACTTTTACTTCACAAAATTCCTAAAGAAAATATGTACTTTGTTCTCCAATACATTTTCCCTGACACCCAAAAGAACTCGTTACATTTCGAATGCTCAGGCAGGACAGCAATGAGACCAGGCTGAGCAATATGGTCCAATTGATGTACCTGTCAATATAACGCATTGTCATCCCTATGGATCTGTCGGACTCACTTAACACAAATACTGTGTTTGTAAATTATATCTGAGTGTTAGTGTGCCCCTCTCTGTCTGTAAATACATTTAAAACAATAAAATTGTGCCGTCTGGTTTGCTTAATATAAAGAATTTGACGTATAGCATTTACTTTTTACTTTTACTCAAGCATATGCACAAAATCTGCCTGGTAGTTAACCGACCCTGGCAGATTAATGCTGGTGTGGGCCAGAACTAACTGTTATCTGGGATGAATTGAGAGAATTCCCCCAACCCTGAATTCCAGATAGGCCTGATTACCTATTTGAGTGTTCCATGGTGCAGAGTAGAGAGATCTACTGACGTGCGTAACATAGCAGGTTATATGATGAGGGACTAATATCTCTCCATTAGAGACTGTAACATAGCAGGTTATATGATGAGGGACTAATATCTCTCCATTAGAGACTGTAACATAGCAGGTTATATGATGATGGACTAATATCTCTCCATTAGAGACTGTAACATAGCAGGTTATATGATGTTGGACTAATATCTCTCCATTAGAGACTGTAACATAGCAGGTTATATGATGATGGACTAATATCTCTCCATTAGAGACTGTAACATAGCAGGTTATATGATGTTGGACTAATATCTCTCCATTAGAGACTGTAACATAGCAGGTTATATGATGTTGGACTAATATCTCTCCATTAGAGACTGTAACATAGCAGGTTATATGATGATGGACTAATATCTCTCCATTAGAGACTGTAACATAGCAGGTTATATGATGATGGACTAATATCTCTCCATTAGAGACTGTAACATAGCAGGTTATATGATAATGGACTAATATCTCTCCATTAGAGACTGTAACATAGCAGGTTATATGATGTTGGACTAATATCTCTCCATTAGAGACTGTAACATAGCAGGTTATATGATGATGGACTAATATCTCTCCATTAGAGACTGTAACCTAGCAGGTTATATGATGTTGGACTAATATCTCTCCATTAGAGACTGTAACATAGCAGGTTATATGATGATGGACTAATATCTCTCCATTAGAGACTGTAACATAGCAGGTTATATGATAATGGACTAATATCTCTCCATTAGAGACTGTAACATAGCAGGTTATATGATGATGGACTAATATCTCTCCATTAGAGACTGTAACATAGCAGGTTATATGATGATGGACTAATATCTCTCCATTAGAGACTGTAACATAGCAGGTTATATGATGATGGACTAATATCTCTCCATTAGAGACTGTAACATAGCAGGTTATATGATAATGGACTAATATCTCTCCATTAGAGACTGTAACATAGCAGGTTATATGATGATGGACTAATATCTCTCCATTAGAGACTGTAACATAGCAGGTTATATGATGATGGACTAATATCTCTCCATTAGAGACTGTAACATAGCAGGTTATATGATGTTGGACTAATATCTCTCCATTAGAGACTGTAACATAGCAGGTTATATGATGATGGACTAATATCTCTCCATTAGAGACTGTAACATAGCAGGTTATATGATGATGGACTAATATCTCTCCATTAGAGACTGTAACATAGCAGGTTATATGATGTTGGACTAATATCTCTCCATTAGAGACTGTAACATAGCAGGTTATATGATGATGGACTAATATCTCTCCATTAGAGACTGTAACATAGCAGGTTATATGATGTTGGACTAATATCTCTCCATTAGAGACTGTAACATAGCAGGTTATATGATGATGGACTAATATCTCTCCATTAGAGACTGTAACATAGCAGGTTATATGATGATGGACTAATATCTCTCCATTAGAGACTGTAACATAGCAGGTTATATGATGATGGACTAATATCTCTCCATTAGAGACTGTAACATAGCAGGTTATATGATGTTGGACTAATATCTCTCCATTAGAGACTGTAACATAGCAGGTTATATGATGATGGACTAATATCTCTCCATTAGAGACTGTAACATAGCAGGTTATATGATAATGGACTAATATCTCTCCATTAGAGACTGTAACATAGCAGGTTATATGATGATGGACTAATATCTCTCCATTAGAGACTGTAACATAGCAGGTTATATGATGAGGGACTAATATCTCTCCATTAGAGACTGTAACATAGCAGGTTATATGATGAGGGACTAATATCTCTCCATTAGAGACTGTAACATAGCAGGTTATATGATGATGGACTAATATCTCTCCATTAGAGACTGTAACATAGCAGGTTATATGATGATGGACTAATATCTCTCCATTAGAGACTGTAACATAGCAGGTTATATGATGTTGGACTAATATCTCTCCATTAGAGACTGTAACATAGCAGGTTATATGATGATGGACTAATATCTCTCCATTAGAGACTGTAACATAGCAGGTTATATGATGATGGACTAATATCTCTCCATTAGAGACTGTAACATAGCAGGTTATATGATGTTGGACTAATATCTCTCCATTAGAGACTGTAACATAGCAGGTTATATGATGTTGGACTAATATCTCTCCATTAGAGACTGTAACATAGCAGGTTATATGATGATGGACTAATATCTCTCCATTAGAGACTGTAACATAGCAGGTTATATGATGATGGACTAATATCTCTCCATTAGAGACTGTAACATAGCAGGTTATATGATGATGGACTAATATCTCTCCATTAGAGACTGTAACATAGCAGGTTATATGATGTTGGACTAATATCTCTCCATTAGAGACTGTAACATAGCAGGTTATATGATGATGGACTAATATCTCTCCATTAGAGACTGTAACATAGCAGGTTATATGATGTTGGACTAATATCTCTCCATTAGAGACTGTAACATAGCAGGTTATATGATAATGGACTAATATCTTTCCATTAGAGACTGTAACATAGCAGGTTATATGATGATGGACTAATATCTCTCCATTAGAGACTGTAACATAGCAGGTTATATGATGATGGACTAATATCTCTCCATTAGCGACTGTAACATAGCAGGTTATATGATGATGGACTAATATCTCTCCATTAGAGACTGTAACATAGCAGGTTATATGATGTTGGACTAATATCTCTCCATTAGAGACTGTAACATAGCAGGTTATATGATGTTGGACTAATATCTCTCCATTAGAGACTGTAACATAGCAGGTTATATGATGATGGACTAATATCTCTCCATTAGAGACTGTAACATAGCAGGTTATATGATGTTGGACTAATATCTCTCCATTAGAGACTGTAACATAGCAGGTTATATGATGATGGACTAATATCTCTCCATTAGAGACTGTAACATAGCAGGTTATATGATGATGGACTAATATCTCTCCATTAGAGACTGTAACATAGCAGGTTATATGATGATGGACTAATATCTCTCCATTAGGGACTGTAACATAGCAGGTTATATGATGTTGGACTAATATCTCTCCATTAGAGACTGTAACATAGCAGGTTATATGATGATGGACTAATATCTCTCCATTAGAGACTGTAACATAGCAGGTTATATGATGTTGGACTAATATCTCTCCATTAGAGACTGTAACATAGCAGGTTATATGATGATGGACTAATATCTCTCCATTAGAGACTGTAACATAGCAGGTTATATGATGTTGGACTAATATCTCTCCATTAGAGACTGTAACATAGCAGGTTATATGATAATGGACTAATATCTCTCCATTAGAGACTGTAACATAGCAGGTTATATGATGTTGGACTAATATCTCTCCATTAGAGACTGTAACATAGCAGGTTATATGATGATGGACTAATATCTCTCCATTAGAGACTGTAACATAGCAGGTTATATGATGATGGACTAATATCTCTCCATTAGAGACTGTAACATAGCAGGTTATATGATGATGGACTAATATCTCTCCATTAGAGACTGTAACATAGCAGGTTATATGATGTTGGACTAATATCTCTCCATTAGAGACTGTAACATAGCAGGTTATATGATGTTGGACTAATATCTCTCCATTAGAGACTGTAACATAGCAGGTTATATGATGAGGGACTAATATCTCTCCATTAGAGACTGTAACATAGCAGGTTATATGATGAGGGACTAATATCTCTCCATTAGAGACTGTAACATAGCAGGTTATATGATGATGGACTAATATCTCTCCATTAGAGACTGTAACATAGCAGGTTATATGATAATGGACTAATATCTTTCCATTAGAGACTGTAACATAGCAGGTTATATGATGATGGACTAATATCTCTCCATTAGAGACTGTAACATAGCAGGTTATATGATGATGGACTAATATCTCTCCATTAGCGACTGTAACATAGCAGGTTATATGATGATGGACTAATATCTCTCCATTAGAGACTGTAACATAGCAGGTTATATGATGTTGGACTAATATCTCTCCATTAGAGACTGTAACATAGCAGGTTATATGATGTTGGACTAATATCTCTCCATTAGAGACTGTAACATAGCAGGTTATATGATGATGGACTAATATCTCTCCATTAGAGACTGTAACATAGCAGGTTATATGATGTTGGACTAATATCTCTCCATTAGAGACTGTAACATAGCAGGTTATATGATGATGGACTAATATCTCTCCATTAGAGACTGTAACATAGCAGGTTATATGATGATGGACTAATATCTCTCCATTAGAGACTGTAACATAGCAGGTTATATGATGATGGACTAATATCTCTCCATTAGGGACTGTAACATAGCAGGTTATATGATGTTGGACTAATATCTCTCCATTAGAGACTGTAACATAGCAGGTTATATGATGATGGACTAATATCTCTCCATTAGAGACTGTAACATAGCAGGTTATATGATGTTGGACTAATATCTCTCCATTAGAGACTGTAACATAGCAGGTTATATGATGATGGACTAATATCTCTCCATTAGAGACTGTAACATAGCAGGTTATATGATGAGGGACTAATATCTCTCCATTAGAGACTGTAACATAGCAGGTTATATGATGATGGACTAATATCTCTCCATTAGAGACTGTAACATAGCAGGTTATATGATAATGGACTAATATCTTTCCATTAGAGACTGTAACATAGCAGGTTATATGATGATGGACTAATATCTCTCCATTAGAGACTGTAACATAGCAGGTTATATGATGATGGACTAATATCTCTCCATTAGCGACTGTAACATAGCAGGTTATATGATGATGGACTAATATCTCTCCATTAGAGACTGTAACATAGCAGGTTATATGATGATGGACTAATATCTCTCCATTAGCGACTGTAACATAGCAGGTTATATGATGATGGACTAATATCTCTCCATTAGAGACTGTAACATAGCAGGTTATATGATGTTGGACTAATATCTCTCCATTAGAGACTGTAACATAGCAGGTTATATGATGTTGGACTAATATCTCTCCATTAGAGACTGTAACATAGCAGGTTATATGATGATGGACTAATATCTCTCCATTAGAGACTGTAACATAGCAGGTTATATGATGTTGGACTAATATCTCTCCATTAGAGACTGTAACATAGCAGGTTATATGATGATGGACTAATATCTCTCCATTAGAGACTGTAACATAGCAGGTTATATGATGATGGACTAATATCTCTCCATTAGAGACTGTAACATAGCAGGTTATATGATGATGGACTAATATCTCTCCATTAGGGACTGTAACATAGCAGGTTATATGATGTTGGACTAATATCTCTCCATTAGAGACTGTAACATAGCAGGTTATATGATGATGGACTAATATCTCTCCATTAGAGACTGTAACATAGCAGGTTATATGATGTTGGACTAATATCTCTCCATTAGAGACTGTAACATAGCAGGTTATATGATGATGGACTAATATCTCTCCATTAGAGACTGTAACATAGCAGGTTATATGATGTTGGACTAATATCTCTCCATTAGAGACTGTAACATAGCAGGTTATATGATAATGGACTAATATCTCTCCATTAGAGACTGTAACATAGCAGGTTATATGATGTTGGACTAATATCTCTCCATTAGAGACTGTAACATAGCAGGTTATATGATGATGGACTAATATCTCTCCATTAGAGACTGTAACATAGCAGGTTATATGATGATGGACTAATATCTCTCCATTAGAGACTGTAACATAGCAGGTTATATGATGATGGACTAATATCTCTCCATTAGAGACTGTAACATAGCAGGTTATATGATGTTGGACTAATATCTCTCCATTAGAGACTGTAACATAGCAGGTTATATGATGTTGGACTAATATCTCTCCATTAGAGACTGTAACATAGCAGGTTATATGATGAGGGACTAATATCTCTCCATTAGAGACTGTAACATAGCAGGTTATATGATGAGGGACTAATATCTCTCCATTAGAGACTGTAACATAGCAGGTTATATGATGATGGACTAATATCTCTCCATTAGAGACTGTAACCTAGCAGGTTATATGATGTTGGACTAATATCTCTCCATTAGAGACTGTAACATAGCAGGTTATATGATGATGGACTAATATCTCTCCATTAGAGACTGTAACATAGCAGGTTATATGATAATGGACTAATATCTCTCCATTAGAGACTGTAACATAGCAGGTTATATGATGTTGGACTAATATCTCTCCATTAGAGACTGTAACATAGCAGGTTATATGATGTTGGACTAATATCTCTCCATTAGAGACTGTAACATAGCAGGTTATATGATAATGGACTAATATCTCTCCATTAGAGACTGTAACATAGCAGGTTATATGATGTTGGACTAATATCTCTCCATTAGAGACTGTAACATAGCAGGTTATATGATGATGGACTAATATCTCTCCATTAGAGACTGTAACATAGCAGGTTATATGATGTTGGACTAATATCTCTCCATTAGAGACTGTAACATAGCAGGTTATATGATAATGGACTAATATCTCTCCATTAGAGACTGTAACATAGCAGGTTATATGATGTTGGACTAATATCTCTCCATTAGAGACTGTAACATAGCAGGTTATATGATAATGGACTAATATCTCTCCATTAGAGACTGTAACATAGCAGGTTATATGATGTTGGACTAATATCTCTCCATTAGAGACTGTAACATAGCAGGTTATATGATGATGGACTAATATCTCTCCATTAGAGACTCCCTGTAGTCATATGTTTGGTTATGTCCCAAATGGCACCTATTCCGTACATAGTGCACTACTTTTGACCAGCGCTCCAGGGCTCCAGGGCTCCAGGGCTCTGGTCAAAAGTAGTGCACTATGAAGAGAATATGTCCCTTTTGGGACAGACCCACAAATATATGACTACAGGAAGTCTCTAATGGAGAGATATTAGTATATAATAGGGTGCAATTCAGGAAGTGGCCAATATGACTGATAATGATGGAGAGACAGAACAGAATAGGGGGAGGAGGGTTAGGGGGAGGAGAAGAGGAAACCCCTGCAATGTGTAAGAATATAAATGCTGGGGCATGCAGCATCAGTCAGACAAAACAAGTAGCCTACCAACTTCATCATCAGTCAGGAGCATCACTGGACACGGAGCCTACAAATAATTAACTGGAACATGACTTCTTCTACACACTGTACGTCTGACGTCACACTAATCCGCCGTTCTCCTTGGTCACAGAAGCTGGGTTGGATTTTTTGTATTCTGTCACTCACTCTCTTGCTCTGCTCTCCTTTCAGATCTCTCACTCCTCTCGGTGCTCGTTGTGTTAGTTAAGACGAGTCCCGTGCCCAGCGCGCTCTCTGATCTCAAGACCTCGGGATGGACCTCAGGAGAGGAGCTCGCGACAGACTCGTTCTCAGGTGAAACGGGCGCGCCCCCGAAGTGGGAGCAAATTGTCAAGATGCTTGTTCACGAGGTAACCACCTTCAGAGACCAACAGGTGAGTTGTTTTATATGTGTTTTACATTTTGAACGTTATAGTTGAAAACGACAATAAACATTGAAAATAATAAATTAAACCAATCTGAAAAATATAACTTTTATTCCTCCTTGTGTTGTAGTTTGTGGAGGAGTTTCAGAAGCCTGTGGAAGAGATGTCATCGTTCACACAGCACCAGGTCCCCTCCACCCCCCCACACCTCTCCAAGACACTTTGCTTCACCTCCAAAAAGGTAAAGATGGAGATCAATTAATGTCTCTGACCTGTGTCTGGAATTCTTTCCAAATAACGAAGCTACGGCATTCCTTTTGTGATCGAAATGAAAAATCCCCTAACTGAAAAATACGCATTTAAATGGTAGAAGCAGATGGACTGTAAGGTAGCAACATGCAACGATCTTTATTGTCTGACAGTCTGAGCCTAGTTCCTCTGTTTCTTCCTTCTAGAATCTAGGCCCTAGGGAGTTTAAATAAAATGTGACTAATTGATGAATTGATTGAGGGTGTTTGTTGTCCCCTCTCCTAAAGGAGGCATGTCTGCAGGAGATCAGTCGTGGTCTGCAGGTGTACCAGGTTCTTCTCCAGCACGTTAAGGCTGAATACCCACAATCCACCCTGCTCCCCTCTGTCACACACCAGACCACAGTCCTGATAGGGCTGGTCAAAGACCAGGTATGTAATATAAAAGTTATAGTATTATATTGGAATACTACTTAAATATCCTTTAAAAAAGAACAAAGTTGACTTTCATTGTAGTCCATGGGCTGATTTCCCAGACTTGCATTAATTCAGATGCCTACATTTTAGCACAGTCTTGTGGCACACAGATGCCCTAACGTAGTGTCTCTCTCTCTCCAGATGAAGGCTGCTGAGGTAGTAGAGGACCTGTCTGCCAGTGAGAGGGAGCGTGTGCTGGGTGAGGTGACTACAGGGACAGAGTGGGAGAGGAAGACCAGCGTTCACACCATCCTTAGGGAGCTACGTAACTTCCTGGTTGACACCAAGAGAGCCCTCTGCGGCATGGGAAAGAGGGGAAAAGGCTTCCAGTAACCATGACAACACCGCTGTGGGCAGAGGGTGTGTTATAGCAGGCCTGGAGCAGAAACCTGCAGTGTCTTATTCTCTAATGCAGTGGTTTCTTTTTATTTATTTATTGAATGTAGTACTTGACTGAACTTGAACTTGAAAACGATCAAAATATTTATGGTTGACATAAAATGCACTGAATTAATTTATTTTATTTGATTCATTCATTTGATCTCGAGAAGCTTTGTGCCTCATGTATACATTCTAGTAACTTTTTATACAAATATATATTTATAGCAAATAGTGTTATTTATTTCCATACAAATGGACTCCGAATGTATTTTTCTAATGATATGCTGTTGATGGATTTCAAGCTCAGAATTAAATGCATCTCCAAGTGCCTTAACAGTACATCGGTGACTTCATGTTGGACAGACACTGTGACAAATGTCGTGGATACAAAAATGAATAATAAATGGTCTCAGAGAATAGAGAAATGTGTTGCTCCTGTGTTGTTTGTTTACTGAACATAGTTTCAACCACATGGTTATTTGCACGTTGTCATCACAACAAAACATTATTTCCACTGATCGATAGGTGAATTGACCAACCAGTGAATCACAACAAACAGTCATCTTCTCTCAAAGGTGATTTATAGACAAACTCAGGTCCACTTTCAACCAACAGGCAGACATTTAAAGTAAAAAGACAAACACAGATCCATGACCAAATGACAAGATAACAAAGTTGTACATGTTCCCAAACAGAGAGGAAACAAAACAAGAGAGAAACGTTGGTCACTCCGCAGTAATGGAGCGGTTTCAAAATATGATGTCCATCACGCCATTGGGTGTTTCAGAATAAGAAGAACGTTCAGAGCTTCATGTCTCCGACACAACCTGAGTGACGTGACACTGAAAGTTCCAACCAACCTATAATATATGGGCCATATAGAAATTGGTGAGGGTAAGATGGCGTCCGTTTCCGTGGTGACAGCTGGGAGTCACATGACCACGGTTGGAGGTGGTGATTGGCCGGGTCAGGGTTGTCCTCAGCCCCACAGCAGACTGGAAGAGAAAAAACAAGGTCAGAGGTCATCTTCGTCTGAATAGTACGGCTCCCCATTCCCTATATAGTGCACTACTTTGACCAGAGCCATGGAACACTATTCCCTATATCAGGTGGCCAAACCCCAGACAGACAGACAGACACACAGTATACCTTAGGATGTTTGGCTCAGGCATTCCAGGATCCCCCCCCCGTGCAAAACCTGTCAATCAAAAAACAAAGGAGAGCAGAGATGAAGAGAAGCAAATTGTTGAAGAGATGTTAGTTGCACTCCCGAACTTCGTTTTTTCAAAGCCTGCTTAACATCTGTTTGTATCTGAGCTGTTTTCCAATAGAACAGGCTCCATCATATCCTCGGACTCAAACTGGCCATTGTAGTTATCTAGCATCAGTAGCGTGTTCCCGAGAAGGGGTGAACATGCGTGTTGCGTAACCAACTCTTGAAGAGTCATAACATTCCAGACCTGAGCATCGGGCAGACAGTGTCGGGATTTCCCCTACTTCCTGACCCTTCCTCAACCCCTCTCTCTTTCTCGCCTTCTCTTTGTCCACCCCAATCTCTCTCTCTCCCTTTCCTCCTCTGTTTCCCTCTCCCCCCTCTCCTCCTGGCCAGCAGTTGTCCCTGTGGTCCAATAGAGATGTCAGGGAAGGAAGCTGAATGTTGGAACTGACTACCCTAATAGCTAAGACACATCGCAAAGATGAACGGCTAAAAGCAGCCACGGTGGCCACGATGTGCTAGCGATCATTTGCTGGGTGTGAACGAACGGCGGAGATTCAACATCTAGAACCGTCTGGAAATGTTTTTTGGTCTCTAACACCTGTTACTGACCGGTGAGAGAGGGGAGGGGATAAGAGAATAGCAACCTTTAAGAGTGGACAGCTAGCTTGTGAAACTCAGTCAGTGTGTCATCATAAGTTACATTTCTGTTTCTGCAACCATTCATTCACTCCATTCATTCATGCCACATTGCATCACCATCCTCATTCCTGACACTGCAGACATTCTGGGTTTCCCCATCACATTCTCTGAAGATAGTTAGTGTGTGTGTGTGTGTGTGTGTGCGCATACTGTGTATCCATGCTAGCTTGCGGTAGACACTCAGAGGTTCCCCCAGTGTAACTATCTCCCTCCCAGAGAAGCTGTAACCACTCCGGAGCTAAATATAACTACTGGTCTGGTACCAAAACATTAGCCCACGTAGCATAAGAGATGCGCTGTGCGAATCAAAATTGTTGATACCCAATAGCAATGTGCATTCTGCACTGGTCTCTGAATACAAGTCATGGTGCCCCCACACACACCATAACCCTCAGTTAGCACCTAGAGAGGAGAGGGGGATACTTGGAAAGGAGCGGTGCAGTTTCATCAAAAAATGGACAGCTGTGCCATATAGATTGCAAAATAGTTGGGAAGAAATGTTTGATGTACCGATTCCATGGCACATGGTTTATATATATATATATATATATATATATATATATATATAGGGGATTCAACCATCCCAGCTCTGCAGATTTTGCTGCGAAGAGAATCATTAGATCATTTGTTTTGGTACTGTCCATATGTAGCTTGTTTTTGGTCGCAGGTTCAGGAATGGCTGAAGGATTGCAATATTTACCTGGAGCTAACTCTGCAAATAGCACTGCTGGGTGATTTGAAGTCATTGTCAATCAATCAATAATATAATAATACTTTTAGCAAAAATGTTTTTCTTTAATTTACAAAGAGGGGGGGGGGGGTATACAGAAGATACTCCTGAGTGGCGCAGTGGTCTAAGGCACTGCATCGCAGTGCTAACTGTGCCACTAGAGATCCTGGTTCGAATCCAGGCTCTGTCGCAGCCGGCCGCGACCGGGAGACTCATGGGCGGCGCACAATTCGTCCAGGGTAGGGGAGGGAATGGCCGGCAGGGATGTAGCTCAGTTGATAGAGCATGGCGTTTGCAACGCCAGGGTTGTGGGTTTGATTCCCACGGGGGGCCAGTATAAAAAATATATATATATGTATTCACTAACTGTAAGTCGCTCTGGATAAGAGCGTCTGCTAAATGACTAAAATGTAATAGCCCTATTTGGTAAAATACCAAGTCCATATTATGGCAAGAACATCCTCTGTAGCTCAGCTGGTAGAGCACGGCGCTTGTAACGCCAGGGTAGTGGGTTCGATCCCCGGGACCACCCATACACAATAATGTATGCACGCACGACTGTAAGTCGCTTTGGATAAAAGCGTCTGCTAAATGGCATATTATATTATAAGAACAGCTCAAATAAGCAAAGAGAAACGACAGTCCATCATTACTTTAAGACATGAAGGTCAGTCAATACGGAACATTAAGAACTTTGAAAGTTTCTTCAAATGCAGTCGCAAAAACCATCAAGCGCTATGATGAAACTGGCTCTCATGAGGACCGCCACAGGAAAGGAAGACCCAGAGTTACCTCTGCTGCAGAGGATAAGTTCATTAGAGTTACCAGCCTCAGAAATTGCAGCCCCAATAAATGCTTCACAGAGTTCAAGTCACAGACACATCTCAACATCAACTGTTCAGAGGGGACTGTGTGAATCAAGGCTTCATGGTTGAATTGATGCAAAGAAACCACTACTAAAGGACACCAATAAGAAGAAGAGACCTGCTTGGGCCAAGAAACACGAGCAATGGACATTAGACCGGTGGAAATGTGTCCTTTGGTCTGGAGTCCAAATTGGAGATTTTTGGTTCCAATCGCCATGTCTTTCTGAGAAGCGGTGGGTGAACGGATGACCTCCGCATGTGTATTTTCCACCGTAAAGCATGGAGGAGATGGTGTTATGGTGAGGGGGTGCTTTGCTGGTGACACTGTCTGTGATTTATTTAGAATTCAAGGCACACTTAACCAGCATGGCTACCACAGCATTCTGCAGCGATACACCATCCCATCTGGTTTGGGCTTAGTGGGACTATCATTTGTTTTTCAACAGGACAATGACCCAACACACCTCCAGGCTGTGTAAGGGCTATTTTACCAAGAAGGAGAGTGGTGGAGTGCTGCATCAGATGGCCTGGCCTCCACAATCCCCCAATCTCAACCCAATTGAGATGGTTTTGGATGAGTCGGACCGCAGAGTGATGGAAAAGCAGCAAACAAGTGCTTAGCATATGTGGGAACTCCTTCAAGACTGTTGGAAAAGCAGTCCAGGTGAAGCTGGTTGAGATAATGCCAAAAGTGTGCAAAGCTGTCATCAAGGCAAAGGGTGGCTATTTCAACAATCTCAAATATGAAATATGTTTTGATTTGTTTAACACTTTTTGGGTTACTACATGATTCCATATATGTTATTTCTTAGTGTTGATGTCTTCACTATTATTCTACAATGTAAAAAATAGTAAAAACAAAGAAAAACCCTTGATTGAGTAGGTGTATCCAAACATTGACTGGTAGTGTATATAGTATGTATAAGCTGGAAGTAGAAGCTTAAGTGTTGTTATCCATTAGTTTACTCCAATTAGTGGAGGGATGGTAGGGTTAGGGTAAAATAATAAAGGAAAATATATTTACAAAAAAAATATATGGGGGATTGGAAATGATGCAGACAATTACATTGATGGAAGCTACAATCTATCTGCAATATTAAAGCTGATCTACCCCCCCCCCCCCCCCCCACTATTTATAAATTCGAGTTAGGGGAAGCTCGTTTGCGTATTGCGACCACTGCATGCGATTGGAATTGCATTATCAGCTGTATGTTTTTCCTATTTCAATTAGGTAATTTTAGATAAGCCACGCCACCACCCCCACATTTATGGAGATTTGTGGCCGTCGCCTGACAAAGGGATTTCCTGTCGAAATAATAGCTAAACCAGCTAGTTAGACTTTTCCCAAACTCGGTCCTGGGGACTCCAAATGGTGCACATTTAGTTTTGTTGCCATAGCACTACACAGCCGATTCAAATGATCAACTCATCACTGTGTAGTACTAGGGCAAAACCCAAAAATGTACTAACCATGTGGTGTGTGTGCGCTGGGGTAGCTGCGGTAAAACAGCGCTGTGGCTGAAGCGTTCAGGGTAAAATGGCGAGATCAGAATCATGGTTCCCCACGGGAAAAACCAACCTTTTTTTAGTTAGCTAGTTTCCCTTGACAGCTAGGGCGTACCTGTGTTAATTCAGGGACTGTCTCTATCAGGTTTCATTTCCCAATTCACACTCCTAGCTATGATAACTGACTACTGTGAACCACAGCTCAGCGTTTCCCAAATTTGGTTGGTTTCTCGCGTGGGGGCCCATGATTCTGATCTCGCCTGTGACACGCGAAAGCCGTACACACACACATATCAAAGCAGTAGCGCACCGCTGCAGAACATTTGACCCTGAACGCTTCAGCCACAGCGCTGTCTTACCGCAACTACCCCAGCGCACACACACCACACAAACAAACTAAGGTTTAACACTAAGAGCCCCAATGTGTGTTTAGCCTAGTTTCCTTTGACAGCTGGGGCATATCTGCGTTAATTAATTCAGGGACTGTTTCTCTCTGGTTTAATTTTCCCATTCACACCCCTGGCTATGATAACTGACCACCGTGAGCCACAGCTCAGTGTTTCCCAAACTCGGTCCTGGTGTGCACATTGTGTTTTTAGCCTGCGCTAGGACACCCGGCTGCTAACATGCTAAGCTAATCGGCTAGGCCCGTACTAACCCAGATAGAGCACCGTGGGGATGAAACCCCAGCGGATGACGAACTGTCCGGCCTGGAACACCGTCTGCAGCCGTTGTTTGGTCTCTTTGCTGAGCTTCGCCATGGTACTATACAGGTAAACCCCGGCTAAGGTACACAGATATCTAGCGAGTTCACAGATTCTGTGAAGGACGTGAAAAAGCGGAAGTCGACGGAGGAAGTTCGGCCGTAAAGCAAGGCAGGTGGTTTTGCTTTTTGCGACAGTTGGTACAATCACAATTGTGACGAGCGCCACTTTGTGGGCGCAATGGGAAATGTTTATCTGCTCCAAGTTTCTCGGTTACCCAGAAGTAAAATTCTCCCGAAAATTGTCACTTCTATCCGTTTACACGTGAATCTTTCCATGTGAGATTAGCTCCAAGCAAACTCCTCATACTTCTCAAATGAACATTACGCCTAAAATTAAAATAATACATTCTGAAATATGCTTGCTCATAACATACAAACTGGCTGCATACTTTCACTCAGATGTTTGTGTTTGAGAACTAGGCCCATCATGTTATCTCCTGAGTGAGGGTGAGTGAGTGTGTGTGTGTTTGCATGTATTACTGCACTGTTGGTGCTAGAAACACAAGCATTTCGCTACACCCGCAATAACATCTGCTAAACATGTGTGACCAATAACATTTGATTCGAAGAAACGCAACAGACATATAGTGAAATATAGAAAGACTTTATTCTCAGAGAGAGTATCTCTAATCAGTGAGTTATCTTCAGACAGAAAAGCCAAAACAACAACTGAAGTCCAATAATATGTACAGATTCATGACATCCCGTAAAGCAACAGAATACAGTAACATGATTGTTATTGTTCCACCATATGAATATAAAACTGATCTAGAACACTGACTGACAGAACTCTGGGACTGATAGAACACTGGTTCTAGAACACAAAGGTTCCAGAAGGGCAGACTTTATTCTGCATTCAGATGTCCAGTAGGAAACAACAGTGTTCTGTCTGACCTACAGACTCCCAACCATAGAAATAGAATGAATAGAATGGGCATCACCATTCAAGTCAATGATGGCATAATGGGTGGACTGGCGGCCATTGCGAGTGTGCCCATAGGAGCAAAGCAGGAAGTAAAAGCAGTATGTGTACACATCAATATGTGCTGTGATTTGTTTAAACTCAACTGACATTACAAGCCACATCAGTTAACAATTTGAATGAACATTCCACATTACCTTGGAAATGATTGCATCACAATACCAGGCAGCCATTGCGAGTGTACCTATGGGTTTACCAGTCTAATTGCCAGGGTTAGAGCTTCCAAGCCCGTTCTATTCATTCTATTTCTATGCTCCCAAAACTTCTCTCCATCTGCACTGCAGTGAACTTTATTGCCACCAAATGGAGAAGAGTGTGACTTTCTGACTCATATGTTCTGCTAGTCAGCAGTACACCTCTCCTCAAAGGGTGTTATTTATGTGTATTACGTTATAAAGCAGGTGATGAAATACCAGAGAACAGATTAATTAAAGATCAACCAATCAATAAAGATCAACCCTTGCTTGAATAGGCCTACTCCCAATTCCCTAGCCCCTATACCCACTACTCCTAAGCCTAGGGATGTGTTTGGGATGGTGGTGGTGGGTTTGGGAGTGAGGCCTGTATCGTGCAGGGTTTGGTTCTTCTTGTGCTTTAACACTGAAGGGATTAAATACTGCTAAAACAACAACAACTATCTCTCTCGCAGGAAAATAGCACACATATAACTAGACTTTCTGCTGTACATAGAACACCACAGTTAAAAATGTAGACTCTGCAATATGACATCAGCATACAGGGTGGGGGTGACTTCCTGCTGAATCACTCCTTTCCCCTTTCGTTGGAGCGTCCCTGCGCGCCTCCGCCATATGCACAAGTGTCCCAAAGCTGAGGGAGTGGAAATGATCGAGGGTGTAGGGGAGCTAATTAGACCCTCCGATAGCCACTTCGGCCAAGCCAGCAAGGCTGCAGGCTTCAGAGCCAAGTGCTATCCTGACACGCACTGTGATATGTTTGCAATTTGATACAAAAGAATGGAGAGGCGTGCCTAATTATAAGCCCCTTGCAGTTGTCTGATTTCAAGATTTGACACATGTAACAGATGGAAAAACCTCACAAATTAAACATTTAACTGTTACTGAGGTTTATATCTTGTAAAATGACAGGGGGATTTGTTAATTTGAATTTCATGCTCATTTTATTATTTACAAGTGGAACATGAATTAGATCATTCAAGTCAGTAGTGTGTCCCGAAGTTGATGGGTTTAGTGATCCCTCTGGAAGTCACCCTCTGAGTTTCATCAGCAACGTGACAACGGAGGGCCCTCCAAGCGAGTTGGTAGGGGAGAGGGGGTGGTTTGGGATTCACCGTTACACTTATATCAATACTGTTAGCAGGAAGTCACACCACTGTGTATGATGATGTCATATTGCGGAGTGTATCTTTAAAAACCCAAGTCTCTCTCTTCATCACAGTTTACAAAAACAGTTCACACATCATCATACAAACATTAAAACAAACCCACCCCAATCAACTTACTGATCGGAAACATAACGACCCCAATCAACTTGTTTATTAATCAAATCCGATCAGTGAGAAAAGAACCAAAGAGAGATAGATATTGCTTCTAATAGGATGACATCAATCAATACTTTTCAGACATTTACGACATTCATAATTTTTTGGGGGGTTTCTATAATTTAGCAATCTGTCATTTAATCATTACGTGGGATGCAGAATTATTCAGACTGGATGAATAAATAGTTGCTATGGCAATGAGTGTGAACTTGGCATTGTGTTGGGGTTGTTCAAACCCTAGTGCATGATGAGTAGGAACACAGGATTACCACCTGGGGTGGGGGGGGGGGGCGTGGTCAGGAGGGACAAACAGGAGTCTTTTAAATACTCCATTTCCAAACCCTTTCAAAAAACAGTTGTAGTGAGTCACTCTGTCCAGTCTCGAGTTCTGTATGGTTACCACCAGGGGGGGGTGGTTTAGTAACTCCAGGGTTGAGTGATGGACCCAGGCTCCCAGGCTCCCTGGACCCAGGCTCTCGCTTTGGGGAGAGAGGAGTGGGAGGAGAGGAGCCGGCCTTTGGAGGTGGGAAGCTGTCCTACTGGAGAAGAAGAGGTGGGGGAGATGAAGAATGGTGTGGAGAGGAAATAAGTGGGGATGGTGAAGAGAGGAGGGGGACGAGGGGGAATGTGTTAATGACTTTGTGTTCCAGTCCCACTGGCAGGCTGTTAGTCCAGGTCAAAGGTACAGGGGCATGAGGTTAGAGGGTTTAGATGGGGGGGTGAGAAGTCAAGGGTTAAATGTCAGGGTTCACAGGTCACTCCTAAAGTGCACGCTGATGCTTGGCGAGCGCTTGATGTGGTTGGGGGAGGGGCTTATATAGCCTAGCTCCTCCTCCTGTAGGCTGCCACTGCACGAATAGCGGGCAGCCTCTGGGTTACTACGGTTACCTCCAGTGTTGTTTCCTTCATAGGAGCGGGAGAACACGGCGCTGGCTGTACGCGATAGGCTGCTCAGAGCGCTATGGCCCGGCCCCTTGGGCACCGAATGGCTGGACGTCAGCGTCAGACGTTTGATTGACAGATCCAGGTTCTCGACCAGGGCCTGCCCCCCTGGAGGACAAGCCTCCTTCTCCTTATGCGACCGTCCGCCTAAATGCCACTTCCTGCTTCCTGTCTTGGTCCCTCCCACTCCAAGGGTGATACTGTTGCTGATAGTGATGGTGGGCGGAGTCAGCAAGTCTGGGCTGGCCCCTCTTGTAGGCCACACCCCTTCATCCACTTCCGAGATCTCCATCAACTCGTCCGGGGAACCCAAATCCACTGCGTCTAACAAGAGAGGGAGGAAGGGAGAGAGACGGGGGGGAGAGAGCGAGAAAGAGAAGGAGAGAGGAGTTAGTTGTCATTAAATGACAGAGAGTAGAATGGTAGAGCAGGCTACAGCACAGGACAGGAGAGGGGTAGCCAGCTAGCAGTGGTTGAAGTGGGCTGGTGCTGACCCCGGTAGTGAGTAGTACCGGCACCTTTTTCCATTCCACTTCAAGCACTGGTTGCCATTCAGCTGTACTACTGGGTGATTGCAGTTAGTGGTGCTGCGATCAGTTAACTTATCAGGTATCACCAGTTATCTGAGGGCAGCAACAGGCAGAGGTCTGGGCAGCAGGAGTAGTAGAAAGCAAAACACACCCACCACACACACACACACACACACACACACACACACACACACACACACACACACACACACACACACACACACACACACACACACACACACACACACACACACACACACACACACACACACACACACACACACACACACACACACACACACACACACACACACACACACACACACACACACACACACACACACACACACACACACACACTACCATCTACTATCTTATACTAGCAGACAGATAGGTAGGTCCTTCATTAAAACTGAACTGATAAATACTGAAATTAATACTAAATAAAAACGTGATAACATCTGGGGAAGAGACTCCCAAGTATGGACAGACTAGATAAAACCACTGTCTGATTTGATGAGCACAGTGACCTAATGGCCAATCCAGAGCTGCCCATCCTCCTCAGCTGCTACAGCTAACCAATCAGAAGAGAGCAGTCTGTATCCCCCGGCAACCCAGTGATGTGTTGGAGCAAGGCGTTTTAGAGACCAAAATACTTCGACACACACCAAACTTCCTTCACAGTGAATGGAGAACGGATGGAGAATGGATGGAGAACAGATGGAGAACAGACGGAGAACAGATGGAGAACAGATGGAGAACAGATGGAGAACAGATGGAGAACAGACGGAGAACAGACGGAGAACAGACGGAGAACAGATGGAGAACAGATGGAGAACAGATGGAGAACAGACGGAGAACGGATGGAGAACAGACGGAGAACAGACGGAGAACAGATGGAGAACAGATGGAGAACAGACGGAGAACAGACGGAGAACAGACGGAGAACAGACGGAGAACAGACGGAGAACGGATGGAGAACAGATGAGAACAGATGGAGAACAGATGGAAAGAGTGAGGAGGAAGAAGGGACCTCTCACACTGAACAAATCGGAGGAAAATCGGAGGACATATCAGGAGAGAGGCAACGCAGCGCGGCAAAAGTTAGTCAGCAAACCAATCAGCCATCATGCTTAGATAAGACCACGCCTCCACACACTGTTACCTAGGTTACCCCGGGGATGGGGAGGGTCTTAGTACTGGGCCCTCCCTGCAGAGGCGGGCCCAGAACCCTCGTCCACCAATCGCCTCACAGACTTCTGCCTCCTGACCTCTTGACCCCTAAGACTGAGGTCGTGGGTGGGGCTGACCTCTGAGGCTGACCCCAGCGGCTCCGGCTCGGGCTGGGTTAAAGGTCGGGGGTCACGGGGTCGTAGAGAGTCTCCATTGGGCATCGTCACACTGATCTCTGGGATGGATGACCCTTGACCTCCAGGGGCCGCCGGGTCACTGTCTACACTGACCTCCTGGGACTCTGGGGTCATGGAGATGAAGACACAGATATGAGACAGACACACAAACACAGACAGTAAAATAAATGTGATGGCAAAAAAATCATGATCACACAGTATACAGAATATAGTGATACTGCACATTCAGACAGTGATAATGTACATGCATGTATAATGATCCATACAGTAAACTATACAAACAGAGACAGTGATCATGTATAGACAGTGATTATGTATCAGTAATATGCATAGACAGTGATAATGCATCAGTAATATGCATAGACAGTGATAATGCATCAGTAATATGCATAGACAGTGATAATGCATCAGTGATATGTATAGACAGTGATAATGCATCAGTAATATGTATAGACAGTGAATGCATCAGTGATATGTATAGACAGTGATAATGTATCAGTAAAAGTATAGACAGTGATAGAGCATGGCGTTTGCAACGCCAGGGTTGTGGGTTCGATTCCCACGGGGGGCCAGTATGAAAAATAAAAAATAATGTATGCACTCACTAACTGCTAAATGACTAAAAATGTAAATGTAAAATAATGCATCAGTAATATGTATAGACAGTGATAATGCATCAGTGATATGCATAGACAGTGATAATGCATCAGTAATATGTATAGACAGTGATAATGCATCAGTGATATGTATAGACAGTGATAATGTATCATTAATATGTATAGAGAGTGATAATGTATCAGTGATACATATAGACAGTGATCATGTATCAGTAATATGTATAGACAGTGATAATGTATAGAGAACAATATGGAGACAGATGAGCAGTGATGTAGTGAATAATACATAGATTAGTACATGTCTTGATGTGGAGAACCCATGGCATGCTGAACTCCAGTTCCTCCTGGAACTGATAACCTCTCATTAGTAGTCAGTAGAGCTGTGTGGATGGGAAGGGTCTGGAACTGATAACCTCTCATTAGTAGTCAGTAGAGCTGTGTGGATGGAAAGGGTATGGAACTGATAACCTCTCACTAGTAGTCAGTAGAGCTGTGTGGATGGAAAGGGTATGGAACTGATAACCTCTCAGTAGTAGTCAGTAGAGCTGTGTGGATGGGAAGGGTGTGGAACTGATAACCTCTCATTAGTAGTCAGTAGAGCTGTGTGGATGGGAAGGGTCTGGAACTGATAACCTCTCATTAGTAGTCAGTAGAGCTGTGTGGATGGGAAGGGTCTGGAACTGATAACCTCTCACTAGTAGTCAGTAGAGCTGTGTGGATGGGAAGGGTCTGGAACTGATAACCTCTCATTAGTAGTCAGTAGAGCTGTGTGGATGGGAAGGGTCTGGAACTGATAACCTCTAATTAGTAGTCAGTAGAGCTGTGTGGTTGGGAAGGGTCTGGAACTGATAACCTCTCACTAGTAGTCAGTAGAGCTGTGTGGATGGGAAGGGTCTGGAACTGATAACCTCTCAGTAGTAGTCAGTAGAGCTGTGTGGATGGGAAGGGTCTGGAACTGATAACCTCTCATTAGTAGTCAGTAGAGCTGTGTGGATGGGAAGGGTCTGGAACTGATAACCTCTCATTAGTAGTCAGTAGAGCTGTGTGGATGGGAAGGGTCTGGAACTGATAACCTCTCATTAGGACATTGTCCTACAGACAGACCACTACAGAGACAGACAAATGTCTATAATCACTAGAGTAGCTACAGACAATAGGCCAGATACCCTACTAACTCTAGGATAGAGTATCTGTGTGAATGTGTGTGTGTGTGTGTGTGTGTGTGTGTGTGTGTGTGTGTGTATCTTACCATGTCGTTTCCATCGGTGTCCTCTGATAGAGAGTGATGTGACTGCATTCCGTGAGATCCTACAGGACGGAATTCACATTCAGAGGGACAATTATTAGTAGTTCGAAACAGGTAAACAGGAAACATTTGTAATTTTAGATCATCATCCATCAAAAAACAATATTGATCTAACTTGGCACATGATACTGTTATTGAATGCAATGTGAAAATCCAATAAATAAAAAATGTCCACACACAAAAGAAGATAAATCTATGAAACTACACCTATAGATGAAACATGTATACTGTGTAGATAGAGTTTATACAGAACATACCTAGAGGAAGTTGGAGTCACCTCCACCTGAATGATGCAAGCTCCTTCTTTACCACCGCCAGACTTTAGCGCTGCACACTGTTGGGACGACTTGATGGCATTACCCACCTAAACACACAATGTTAGGCATTGACAACGGTACTGTTGAACAACCACTGCCTGCTGTAAAGCTGTTTGATACAGCAGCAGCCTTCAGGATTACAGATTAACATCTCAAAGTCTCAACACTGAATAAACTACTGGGTTTACAGGCACCACACACACACACACACACACACACACACACACACACACACACACACACACACACACACACACACACACACACACACACACACACACACACACACACACAACATGGGAGAGGTCAGTGTCCTGGCACACACCTGTGTGTGTGTGTGTGTGTGTGTGTGTGTGTGTGTGTGTGTGATGTCACCCACCAGTAGAGCTTCAGGGAACAGTTCTAACTGAGCTCGGTACAGAACATCATCCAGCGCCTTGGAACCCAGGTCCATCTCCCCATTACACCTGGAACACACACACACATCAACCCTCTCGTTCACAGGGTCCGGGTAAAGGTTAAAATCAGGGGTCAGAGGTCAGGGCTAGTGTGTATCAAAGGAGGCTGGTGGGAGTAGCTATAGGAGGACGGGCTCATTGTAATGGCTGGAATGGAATAAATGGAACAGAGTCAAACATGTGGTTTCCATATGTTTGATACCGTTCCATTAATTCCATTCCAGCCATTACAATGAGCCTGTCCTCCTATAGCTCCTCCCACCAGCCTCCTCTGGTGTGTGTGTGTGTTCTCACAGTGCGTAGTGTATCCCAGTGACGAGTTGAACCAGGAACTCAGAGGTGACGGTCAGACGAGAGCTGATGCCTTTATACCTCCTCAGCTGTTGCCGTGGGAAACCACAGATACACACCCTGTTAACCAATCACAGGACAGAGAATACCATCAGTCAACCAATCACAGTTTAAAGAACACAGTCAACCAACCAGAACACAAAGGGCAAGCTTTGAGAAATGTGTCAGCCAGCGTATCTTTAAATAAAAGAGCACTAGGATTTGAAAAATCCATACCAGTCTAGGTATACTGCTATGTTTTGGCAGGTTTTGCAAGTAAACTTTCTTTTTGGGACAAGACAAAGAAGTCTATTACTTGTGTCTAAGTCTATTACCTCAAGCAGCCCTGTTCCTAAAGGCCACAGTGGTACCTGCCTGCAACTTTCTATCCAGTAGAACTGCAGTGAGCTGATCACCTCTCTGTGTCTCTTTAACTCAGTGTTCATCACACTGATGCTCAACCACTGCCAGCAGATGAACTACTCCTCAGAGAGAGATCTGTGTGTGTGTGTGTGTGTGTGTGTGTGTGTGTGTGTGTGTGTGTGTGTGTGTGTGTGTGTGTGTGTGTGTGTGTGTGTGTGTGTGTGTGTGTGTGTGTGTGTGTGTGTGTGTGTGTGTGTGTGTGTGTGTGTGTGTGTGTGTGTGTGTGTGTGTGTGTGTGTGTGTGTGTGTGTGTGTGTGTGTGTGTGTGTGTGTGCGCGTGCGCGTGCGTGCGTGCGTGCGTGCGTCCTAGCCCCTCTGGAAAGTGGTAGTATCTTGGCTCAGTTCCACGCTAAAGTCTTTAAGACAGGGGTATCAAACGTGCGGGCCGGATCAGGCCCGCAAACGGGTTTAATCCGGCCCGCGAGATGATTTAAAAAAAAAAAAAAAAAAAAAAAAAGTATTTTTTTTATTTTTTTTAAAGTATAAAAATGCGCTGCAATTTTTCAATAAAATAAACTGCTGTTCCAATTGCGTCCTCTGGATGGCGCAATAGCAATTGTGTTAAGCAAGCAAACCTGTTTATACCGGGGCAGAGCAAGTAGGTCAAGCACGTGCAGCCAATGAGCTACTTTGTTTTGCCCGCGATATTTATTACGGCTTCTACTTTTAACATTATGTGCTTTGGCACCCTCATTGCCCCAATATGTCTCTGTCAAAAAAGAGAAAAGTGGACGCAGAGTGTTCCAAGAAAAATGGTCATCCTATTTAATCACGGAATTGAATGGGAAAGCTGTATGTTTGGTGTGTTCAGAGCATGTTGCAGTGCTGAAAGAATATAACCTTCGTCGCCACTATGTGAGTCTTCATGCCGACAAATATGACAACTTTCAAGGACAGCGGAGATGAGAGAAGGTGAATGAACTGTTGGCGGGTCTGAAGAAACAGCAGTCTGTGTTTACTCACAGCCGAGACATCAGTGACGCTGCAGTGAAAGCTAGCTACCTCATTGCTAATGAAATCGCAGTGGCTTCAAAACCATTTAGTGAGGGTGAATTTGTAAAAACATGCATGATGAAGGCAGCGGAGATTGTGTGCCCTGAAAAGCGGCAGGCTTTTGCAAATATCAGCCTGACAAGAAACACAGTTGCAGACAGGATTTCCGATCTTTCAGTGGATTTGGACAGCCAGTTGAAGCAAAAAGTAAAGTCATTTATTGCGTTTTCGGTTGCAATTGATGAAAGCACGGACATTACAGATGTTGCACAACTGGCCATTTTCATCCGCGGAGTTGATGACACATTGACCGTCACGAGGAGTTCGTGGAGTTGGTGCCGATGACAGATACAACGACAGCAGCTGATATTTTTACTGCACTCGTCGGCGCGCTGGACAGGGTCGGAGTGGACTGGTCCCGCGCTGTCAGCCTGGCTACAGATGGTGCGCCCTCAATGATCGGGAAAAAAGCAGGCGTTGTGACAAAGTTCAGAGAGAAAGTGCAATCTGCAAATGGAGGACGTGATTTTTTGACTTTTCACTGTATTTTGCACCAGGAGGCTTTGTGTTGCAAGTCATTAAAGATGGATAACGTCATGAAGGTGGTCATCCAAACTGTTAATTTCATCCGATCCAGAAGCCTGAATCACCGTCAGTTTGACAGCCTTCTCAGAGAGAAAGACCACATCTATGGCCTGCCATACCACACTGAGGTAAGATGGTTAAGCCGAGGTGCTGTGCTGAGGCGTTTCTTTGATTTACGAGAAGAAATTGAACAGTTCATGGAAGAAAAGGGCAAACCAGTGTTAGAATTTCATTCCGCAGAATGGATGCAGGACCTTGCATTTATGGTGGATGTTACAGAGCACCTGAATAACTTGAACAAACAGCTGCAAGGGCGCAACAAAGTTGTCACGCAGTATTATGACAGCATACGTTCTTTCAAGTTGAAGCTGTCATTGTGGGAGACGCAACTTGCCGGTGGTGATGCAACTCACTTCCCCTGTCTGAAAAATGTGTGCGAGACCCAACATGTGGCAGACATGAAGCGGTTCAAAGATAAAATAACGGGACTGTTACGGGAGTTTGAGCAACGCTTTCAGATTTATGTTTATATGTTTTTATGTTGATGTGCTATTGTTTTTAATTGATTTTATTTTATTTGTATATTTAACCTATTCTTGACTCTGTGGTTCTTGCACTTGTTTGGGGAACAGGATTTCATTATTTTTATCTACATTTCTGCCTGAGAAATGACACCCTGATATAGTTCTGTGATCTGTGATATACTTCTGTGAATCACTGAGGCATTGTGTGTTTGTGTGTTCTTTGTCCTCAGAACTTTCAAATAACTTGAGGTGTTTTATGATTAATAGTGATGTTGTGCTTTTGGACACTGTCCTCAGGCTCCAGCTTTATGTTTATATGTTTTTATGTTGATGTGCTATTGTTTTTAATTGATTTTATTTTATTTGTATATTTAACCTATTCTTGACTCTGTGGTTCTTGCACTTGTTTGGGGAACAGGATTTCATTATTTTTATCTACATTTCTGCCTGAGAAATGACACCCTGATATAGTTCTGTGATCTGTGAAACAGTTCTGTTAATCACTGAGGCATTGTGTGTTTGTGTGTTCTTTTTCTTTAGAATTTTCAAATAAACTTGACGTGTTTTATGATTAATAGTGATGTTGTGCTTGTACTATTTTGGACACACTGTCCTCAGGCTCCAGCTTTATGTTGTATGTTGATCGTATTAAAACAAAGAAAACAATCTGAAGTTGTTGTTTTTAAGTTATATATATACCATGATTTTTCCGGTCCGGCCCACTTGGGAATAGATTTTCCTCCATGTGGCCCCTGAGCTAAAATGAGTTTGACACCCCTGCTTTAAGAGGATCAGATGAGTGGATGCTGGCAGGGGAGTGTGAGTGTGTGTGTGTGTGTGTGTGTGTGTGTGTGTGGGTTACAGTGTGTGTTGGGAACTGACTTTCCCTGATGGCAGAACAGTGCAGGGTCATGACAGTATGCCCTCTGGGTCATCATATTAAAGTATTATCTGTGTTTGTGACCGTGTGTGTGTTACCTGGAGCTGAGCTGGCAGAGGGACTGCAGAGAGGAGGAGGCCATGTAGCTGAGAGCTGCATTGTAACTCAGCAGCAGGAAGGTCAGCACCTCGAACCTACACACACACACATTTATGTTACTATCCTTGTGGGGACCAACAAATGTATTCCCATTAAAAATACTATTTTTCCTAACCACTAACCCCTTAACCCGTAACTCCTCACCCTAACTTTAATTCTAACCCTAAACCTAAAATATCATTTTTCCTTGTGGGGAACGGCAAAATGTCTCCACTAGTCCAAATTCTCCTTGTTTTACTATCCTTGAGAGGACTTCTGGTCCCCACAAGGATAGTAAAACCACAAACACAAAATGCAACATTAACACAAACCAAGAACTGCTGCACAACAGTCAATTAGTCATAAAATAAATGTATCACACTGCAGTCCAGCTCCAATTCAACCACAGCTCGCGGTGTCTGACCTGTTCTGAGCAGTGAAGGTTTCTCTCTGTAGGTGAGGCCCGCTGTACACCACTCTACTCAGCCCGTGATTGGCTAAAGCCCCTTCCGTCAACGCCAGGGAGCCAATGGTGGAGGGCTGGTGGAGGGGTTTATTCATATTAATAACTTGACCCATAGAAAGTTTCAGTACTCTGGATTTTTGAGTCATGGATTAGAAACACTTTCTACGGGGGAAGATTTAACAGTTAGCCATCTCTATCCATACACTATTGTTCATAGAGAAAGACTGACTTGGACTTACCTCGTGGTAGACTGAGGGTTTAGAGAGGGAGGGGACAGTGAAGGAGAGGACTTTACTCTGTCCATCCTTATCTACGATCTCCTACAGAGAGAGAGGCGGGGGAGACAGAAGGAATGTCAGGTTGAAGGAAATAAAAGCAGTTTTAAGAGCGTGCCATGAAGCTCTGCAATGTCTGAGTGGTGTGTGTGTGTTAATGTCAGGATGAGTAATCGCTGAGACAGGATGATGACTGACAGCTGACCTATTCTGCTATTCTGAGAGAGAGACCGCGAGAGAGGGAGCGAGACCGCGTGAGAGAGAGCGAGACCGCTAGAGAAAGAGAGAGAGAGAGATACAGAGACCGCGAGAGAGAGACCGAGCGAGAGAGAGACCGCGAGAGAGGGAGCGAGACCGCTAGAGAAAGAGAGAGAGAGATACAGAGACCGAGAGAACGAGACCGAGCGAGACAGCGCGAGAGAGAGCGCGAGAGAGAGACCGAGCGAGAGAGAGACCGAGCGAGCGAGAGAGAGCGCGACAGCGAGAGATGGCGAGAGAGAGACCGAGCGAGAGAGACCGAGCGAGCGAGAGAGAGACAGAGCAAGAGAGAGCGAGATACAGAGACCGAGAGAACGAGACCGAGAGAACGAGACCGAGAGAACGAGACCGAGAGAGAGCGAGACCGAGCGAGCGAGAGACCGAGCGAGCGAGAGAGAGACAGAGCGAGCGAGAGAGAGATACAGAGACCGAGAGAACGAGACCGAGAGAGAGCGAGACAGCGCGAGAGAGAGCGTGACAGCGAGAGATGGCGAGAGAGAGAC
>NC_139994.1:5095057-5152309 GCF_964263955.1 Coregonus lavaretus
TGAGAGAATGAGTGATTGTTTTGTTTGTTTGAGTGAGTGAGTGAGAGCAACAAAGTCTTCTCATGTTTTGTTCATTTCAAAAAAGCTTTTGACTCAATTTGGCATGAAGGTCTGCTATATACACATTGATGGAAAGTGGTGTTGGGGGAAAAACATATGACATTATAAAATCAATGTACACGAACAACAAGTGTGCATTTAAAATTTGACAATTAAGGCACATTTCTTTCCACAGGGCAGTGGGGTGAGACAGGGATGCAGCTTGAGCCCCACCCTCTTCAACATACACTACCGGTCAAAAGCTTTAGAACACCTACTCAATCAAGGATTTTTCTTTATTTTTACTATTTTCTACATTGTAGAATAATAGTGAAGACATCAAAACTATGAAATAACACATATGGAATCATGTAGTAATATATTTCATTTGAGATTCTTCAAATAGCCACCCTTTGCCTTGATGACAGCTTTGCACACTCTTGGCATTCTCCAACCAGCTTCACGAGGTAGTCACCTGGAATGCATTTCAATTAACAGGTGTGCCTTCTTAAAAGTTAATTTGTTGAATTTCTTTCCTTCTTAATGCGTTTGAGCCAATCAGTTGTGTTGTGACAAGGTAGGGGGGTATACAGAAGATAGCGATATTTGGTAAAAGACCAAGTCCATATTATGGCAAGAATAGCTCAAATAAGCAAAGAGAAACTGCAGTCCATCATTACTTTAGACATGAAGGTCAGTCAATACGGAACATTTCAAGAACTTTGAAAGTTTTTTTAAAATGCAGTCGCAAAAACCATCAAGCGCTATGATGAAATTGGCTCTCATGAGGACCGCCACAGGAAAGGAAGACCCAGAGTTATCTCTGCTGCAGAGGATAAGTTAATTAGAGTTACCAGCCTCAGAAATTGCAGCCAAAATAAATGCTTCACAGAGTTCAAGTAACAGACACACCTCAACATCAACTGTTCAGAGGAGACTGTGTGAATCAGACCTTCATGGTCAAACTGCTGCAAAGAAACCACTACTAAAGGACACCAATAAGAAGAAGAGACTTGCTTGGGCCAAGAAAAACAAGCAATGGACATTAGACCGGTGGAAATCTGTCCTTTGACATGGAGTCCAAATTGGAGACTTTTGGTTCCAACCACCGTGTCTTTGTGAGATGCGGTGTGCGTGAACGGATGATCTCTGCATGTGTTTTCCCACCGTAAAGCATGGAGGAGGAGGTGTTATGGTGTCGGGGTGCTTTGCTGGTGACACTGTCTGTGATTTATTTAGAATTCAAGTCACACTTAACCAGCATGGCTAACACAGCATTCTGCAGCGATGCGCCATCCCATCTGGTTTGGGCTTAGTGGGACTATCATTTGTTTTTCAACAGGACAATGACCCAAAACACACCTCCAGGCTGTGTAAGGGCTATTTGACCAAGAAGGAGAGTGATGGAGTGCTGCATCAGATGACCTGGCCTCTACAATCCCCCGACCTCAACCCAATTGAGATGGTTTGGGATGAGTCAGACCGCAGAGTGAAGGAAAAGCAGCCAACAAGTGCTCAGCATATGTGGGAACTCCTTCAAGACTGTTGGAAAAGCATTCCAGGTGAAGCTGGTTGGAGAAAATGCCAAGCGTGTGCAAAGCTGTCATCAAGGCAAAGGGTGGCTATCTGAAGAATCTCAAATATAAAATATATTTTGATTTGTTTAACACTTTTTTGGTTACTACATGATTCCATATGTGTTATTTCATAGTTTTGATGTCTTCACTATTATTCTACAATGTAAAAAAATAGTAAAAATAAAGAAAACCCTTCAATGAGTAGGTGTTCTAAAACTTTTGACTGGTAGTGCATTCGGAAAGTATTCAGACCCCTTGACTTTTTCCACATTTTATTATGTTACAGCCTTATTCTAAAATGTATTCAATTATTTATTTTTCATCAATCTACACACAATACTCCATAATGCCAAAAACAGAAATACCTTATTTACATAAGTATTCAGACCCTTTGCAACGAGACTCGAAATTGAGCTCAGGTGCTTCCGGTTTCCATGAATCATCCTTGAGATGTTTCTACAAGTTGATTGGAGTCCACTTGTGGTAAATTCAATTGATTGGACATGATTTGGAAAGGCACACACCTGTCTATATAAGGTCCCACAGTTGACAGTGCATGTCAGAGCAAAAACCAAGCCATGAGGTCGAAGGAATTGTCTGTAGAGCTCCAAGACAGGATTGTGTCGAGGCACAGATCTGGGGAAGGGTACAAATACATGTCTGCAGCACTGAAGGTCCACAAGAACATAGTGGCCTCCATCATTCTTAAACGGAAGAAGTTTGCAACCACCAAGACTCTTCCTAGAGCTGGACGCCCAGCCAAACTGAGCAATCGGGGGAGAAGGGCCTTGGTCAGGGAGGTGACCAAGAACCCAATGGTCACTGACAGAGCTCCAGAGTTCCTCTGTGGAGATGGAAGAACCTTCCAGAAGGACAATCATCTCTGCAGCACTCCACCAGTCAGGCCTTTATGGTAGTTGCCAGACAGAAGCCACTCCTCAGTAAAAAGGCACATGACAGCCCGCTTGGAGTTTGCCAAAAGGCCCCTAAAGGACTCTCAGACCATGAGAAACAAGATTCTCTGGTCTAATGAAACCAAGATTGAACTTTTTGGCATGAATGCCAAGTATCACATCTGGAGGAAACCTGGCACCAACCCTACGGTGAAGCATGATGGTGGCAGCATCATGCTGTGGAGATGTCTTTCAGCGGCAGGGACTTGGAGACTAGTCAGGTTTGAGGGAAAGATGAACGGAGCAAAGTACAGAGAGATCCTTGATGCTCCAGAGCGCTCAGGACCTCAGACTGGGGCCAAGGTTCACCTTCCAACAGGACAATGACCCTAAGCACAAAGCCAAGACAACGCAGGAGTGGCTTTGGGACAAGTCTCTGAATGTCCTTGAGTGACCCAGCCAGAGCCCGGACTGGAACCCGATCTAACATCTCTGGAGAGACCTGAAAATAGCTGTGCAGCGACGCTCCCCATCCAACCTGACAGAGATAGAAAGGATCTGCAGAGGAGAATGGGAGAAACTCCCCAATACAGGTGTGCCAAGCTTGTAGCGTCATACCCAAGAAGATTCGAGGCTGTAATCGCTGCCAAAGGTGCTTCAACAAAGTACTGAGTAAAGGGTCTGAATACTTATGGAAATGTGATATGTTTTTTATTTTTAATACATTTGCAAAAATTTATAAAAAACGGTTTTTGCTTTGTCATTCTGGGGTATTGTGTGTAGATTGATGAGGGAGGAAAAAACAATGTAATCCATTTTAGAATAAGGCTGTAATGTAACAAACTGTGGAAAAAGTAAAGGGGTCTGAATAATTTCCATTTTTTAAAAACCTTTTTGATGTGCAATGTTTACAGTTAATTTCTAATAGCTTTATGTTGATGTTAAATTTGTTTCTTCTCACTTTTTTTTAAATTGCCAAAGTAAGTGAAATAAACAATGTAAACATGTTTCCCATGCCAATAAAGCCCCTTTGAATTGAGAGCGAGCGAGCGAGCGAGCGAGAAAGAGCGAGAGAGAGAGACAGAGAGAGAGCGAGCGAGCACGGCAGATAGCAACAGAGAGCGAGAGAGAGAGACAGAGAGACACAGCTGCAGTGAATACTGATGATGGAGACACATTGACACTGGCTCTCTAACTCACACGCACGCCTCACCTTAAACTCTGACAGCCATTCCTCCACCACTCCTTGGTCCATAGCCAACATCTTCCGTCATCTGCTGTGGACACACCTCTACCTGGGAAGCAAGCAGAGAGACTGTTATTAAAAGTTGACAATGGGCAAAAACGCAAAAATAACGACTTTAAACTGTATAACTGATCAATGCACCATCATACCAGGTCATTTAATGGTTAAAAAAATAAATATATATATATATATATATATATATATATATATAAATTAATCAGATATTTCGCTACAGAAGTGCCCTTCCTTACCGATCTCTACAGCTTCCATCCAAAAACAAATCCGGTGAAATCACATCAACACATACTGGAGGAGTTACTGGCTAGCTACAAGTGGCTAGTTTAGCTAACGAATTAGCTATGTCTGGAGGAGTTACTGGCTAGCTACTAGTGGCTAGCTTAGCTAACGAATTAGCTATGTCTGGAGGAGTTACTGGCTAGCTACTAGTGGCTAGCTTAGCTAACGAATTAGCTATGTCTGGAGGAGTTACTGGCTAGCTACTAGTGGCTAGCTTAGCTAACAAATGGTCGGACAAGGAGCACATGCCCAGAATGATCGATGAACCACCAAAAGGCACACCCAATTTCTATTTGAAAATTGAGAAAGGAGTGTTTGTACCCAAAGTTGACCTTTAACACAACAAAGACACACAATCCAAACACCCTTCCTTCCTTCCTTCTCGTTTCTCCCCTGATTGCAGCTTCAGATATTCTCTGCTGTTTCTCAGCTCTCTCATTATCAACAGTATTCTCCCTCGCTGTCTCTTTCACTTCCTCCTTTTCTTTATAATGTTACTTCAGGCTCTCCCGCAAGGTACATAAAAGTGTGTGTGAGAGAGAGAGTGTGTGTGAGAGAGAGCTATCTACTTCACTTGCTTTGGCAATGTTAACATACGTTTCCCATGCCAATAAAGCCCTTAAATTGAAATTGAATTGAGAGCAGGAGAATATAAGAGAGAGAGAGAGAGAGAGAGAGAGAGAGAGAGAGAGAGAGAGAGAGAGAGCGAGAGAGAGAAACCAGAAAGGTAAACCAGTGAAGAACAAACACCATTGTAAATACAACCCATGTTTATTTATTTTCCCATTTGTACTTTAACTATTTGCACATTGTGACAAGACTGTATATAAACATAATATGACATTTGAAAAGTCTTTATTCCTTTGGAACTTTTGCGAGTTTAATGTTTACTGTTAATTTTTTATTTCACCTTTGTTTATTATCTATTTCACTTGCTTTGGCAATGTTAACATATGTTTCCCATGCCAAAAAAGCCCTTTCAGACAGAGAGAGAGAGAGAGAGAGAGAGAGAGAGAGAGAGAGAGAGAGAGAGAGAGAGAGAGAGAGAGAGAGAGAGAGAGAGAGAGAGAGAGAGAGAGAGAGAGAGAGAGAGAAAGAGAGAGAGAGAGGAGAGAGAGAGATGGGGGTGTGTGAGAGATGGGGGTGAGTGAGAGTCTCTCAGAGCGTTCAGTCAGCCCACTGACAACCCTATCAGATTAACAGCAAAATCACAGTATCCTTTTTTATTTTTATTTTTTACTATTTTTTTAAAATTTTTTTATTTTTATTTTTTTAGTTATTTAGCAGACGCTCTTATCCAGAGCGACTTACAGGAGCAATTAGGGTTAAGTGCCTTGCTTAAGGGCACATCGACAGATTTTTCACCTAGTCGGCTCGGGGATTAGAACCAGCGACCTTTCGGTTACTGGCACAACGCTCTTACCCACTAAGCTACCTGCCGCCCCTGTTCACTACTTGAACAGAGCAATACTCAATCATGAGGCATCAAAGCCAAAGGAACTGAATAATATTAAGAAATGCTATAGATGGAAGGAAAATAGTGTAGAAACCTACCAAAAAAACAATTAGGCAACAACAAATTCAATCCCTTCTAGACAACTTCCTGGACAAAACTTTTCACTGTAATGGTGAAGGTGTAAACTTGGCAGTAGAAAACCTAAACAATATATTTGACCTCTCAGCTTCCCTATCAAATCTAAAAATGTAAAGCAGACAACCTAAGAAAAGTAACAACAATGACAAATGGTTTGATGAAGAATGCAAAAACCTAAGAAAGGAAATGAGAAACCTATCCAACCAAAAACATACAGACCCAGAAAAAGAGCCTACGCCTTCACTATGGTGAATCACTAGAACAGTACAAAAATACACTACGGAAAAAGAAGGAACAACATGTCAGAAATCAGCTCAATGTAACTGAAGAATCCATAGACTAACCACTTCTGGGAAAATTGGAACACACTAAACAAACAACACGAAGAGCTATCTATCCAAAATGGAGATCTTTTCAGCTTTATAACAAAGAACAAACAGCAAAAACATATACATGATCAAATCCAAATCTTAGTCTTTAATAGCTGATTCTATCTGCAAAAATATCCTCAGTGTACAACATAAAACACCAAATAATGCATGCAGAGCAGAATTAGGCCGATACCCGCTAATTATCAAAATCCAGAAAAGAGCAATAAAAAATTCTACAACCACCTAAAAGGAAGCGATTCCCAAACGTTCCATGACAAAGCCATCACCTACAGAGAGAGCAACCTGGAGAAGAGTCTCCTAAGCACGCTGGTCCTGGGGCTCTGTTCACAAACAAACAGACCCCACAGAGCCCCAGGACAGCAACACAATTAGACCCAACCTAATCACGAGAAAACAAAAAGATAATAAGTTGACAAATTGGAAAAAAAATTAACAAAACAAATCAGAGCAAACTAGAATGCTATTTGGCCCTAAACAGAGAGTATACAGTGGCAGAATACCTGACCACTGTAACTGACCCAAACTTAAGGAATGCTTTGACTATGTACAGACTCAGTGAGCATAGCCTTGCTATTGAGAAAGGCCGCCGTAGGCAGACCTGGCTCTCAAGAGAAGACCGGCTATGTGCACACTGCCCACAAAATGAGGTAGAAACTGAGCTGCACTTCCTAACCTCCTGCCAAATGTATGACCATATTAAAGACACATATTTCTCTCAAATTACATAGACCCACCAAGAATTCAAAAACAAATCCAATTTGGATAAACTCCGATATCTGTTGGGTGAAATGCCACAGTGTGCCATCACAGCAGCAATTTGTGACCTGTTGCCACAAGAAAAGGGCAACCAGTGAAGAACAAACACCCATATTTATGTCTATTTTCCCTTTTGTACGTTAACTATTTGCATATCGTTACAAGCCATAATTTAACATTTGAAATGTCTCTATTACTTTTGTGAGTGCAATGTGTACTGTTAATTCTTTATTTCACTTTTGTTTATTATCTATTTCACTTGCTTTGGCAATGTAAACATATGTTTCCCATGCCAATAAAGCCCTTTGAATTTAATTGAGAGGGTGAGAGAGAGAGCGAGAGAGAGAGAGAGAGCGAGAGAGAGCGAGAGAGAGCGGGAGAGAGCGGGAGAGAGCGAGAGAGAGCGAGCGAGAGAGAGCGGGAGCGAGCGAGAGAGAGCGGGAGAGAGCGGGAGAGAGCGAGAGAGAGCGGGAGCGAGCGAGAGAGAGCGGGAGCGAGCGAGAGAGAGCGAGCGAGAGAGAGCGGGAGCGAGCGAGAGAGAACTCTCATGCAGGAACATGTGCTCAGTTTAGTTGAAGAAAGAATAATCCACTTCTTAAGATTCTTTATATTCACATGTGACGTCACACACACGACACATTCGTCTGGTACTACACACAAACACACACAAACCCCCACACACACACACACACAGACCCATCTCCTTGTATGGTATAAACAGAGCTAGATGAATCATATAAATATTATCCAGCTACAGTGTTTCCATGGACTCCACCTACTAGACTAGAGAACACATAACGACCAAATGTTGACCATGGCAACAGGGGATCACTGGAAGTCAGTCATTTTAACAGGGTAGAGGCACAGTGGAGTGTTGCGAGGGAGCAGGTCAGGTTTGCCCAACACAAAACATGAACTTGAGTGTGTCGGTTATAATATTCACCTCTATAGCTATGTTTCCATTAACTTGTCCCGTGATTTTTTGTTGACATTTGGAAAGTTTGCTAAACAAATATTTGACAATTGCCTGCTAGGGTGCGTTTACATCGAACTATCTTGAGTCGATAAAAACAGCTGAACGTAATGTGTCACACCTAAAAAAATAAAAACACAGAAAACTAGTGTCGAATAAAAATGTAGTGGTTGAAGTGTTCCCATTTAGGCAAATTGTGCATTAATAAATTGGTGACCGCTTGTATGCTCTCCCACCTACAGTGCCTTCAGAAAGTATTCACACCCCTTGACTTTTTCCGCATTTTGTTGTGTTACAGCCTGAATTTAAAATGGATTAAATTGAGATTGTTTGTCAATTGCCTAAACACAATACCCCCATAATGTCAAAGTGGAATTATGTTTTTCGAAATTTTTACAAGCGGAAATGTCTTGAGTCAATAAGTATTCAACCCCTTTGTTATGACAAGCCTAAATAAGTTCAGGAGTAAAAATGTGCTTAACAAGTCACATAATAGGTTGCATGGATTCACTGTGTGCAATAAGTGTTTAACATGATTTTTGAATGACTACTTCATCTCTGTACCCCACATATACAATTATCTTTAAGGTCCCTCATTTGCGCAGTACATTTCAAACACAGATTCAACCACAATGACCAGGGAGGTTTTCCAATGCCTCGCAAAGAAGGGTACCTATTGGTTGATTGGTAAAAAAAAAAAGAAAAAAAATGCAGACATTGAATATCCCTTTGAGCATGGAGAAGTTATTAATTAAACTTTGGATGGTGTATCAATACACCCAGTCACTACAATGATACAGGCGTCCTTTCTAACTCAGTTGCTGGAGAGGAAGGAAACCGCTCAGGGATTTCACCATGAGGCCAATGATGACTTTAAAACAGTTAGAGTTTAACATCTGTGATAGGAGATGGATGAATCAACAACATTGTAGTTACTCCACAATACTAACCTAATTGACAGAGTGAAAACAAGGAAGTCTGTACAAAATACAAATATTCCAAAACATTCATCCTGTTTGCAACAAGGCAGTAAAGTAATACTGCAAAGAATGTGCAAAGCAATTAACTTTTTGTCCTGAATACAAAGTGTTTGTTTGGGGCAAATCCAATACAACATATTACTGACTACATAGTGGTGGCTGTTATGGATATGCTTGTAATCGTTAAGGACTGGGGAGTATTTCAGGATAAAAAAGAAACGGAATGGCGCTAAACACAGACAAGTCCTAGAGGAAAACCTGGTTCAGTCTGCTTTTTCTACACTGTAGTTTCTTACCAAGAAGACAATGAATGTTCCTGAGTGGCCGAGTTTGAAGACTTGAAAATCTATGGCAAGGCCTGAAAATGGTTGTCTAGCAATGATCAACCACCA
The DNA here is from genome assembly GCF_964263955.1 of Coregonus lavaretus. Taxonomy (NCBI): domain Eukaryota; kingdom Metazoa; phylum Chordata; class Actinopteri; order Salmoniformes; family Salmonidae; genus Coregonus; species Coregonus lavaretus. The sequence continues at coordinate 5,104,197 of NC_139994.1, forward strand.
AATTGCTTGAAGAATTTTGAAAATAACAATGGGCAAATGTTGCACAAGTGTGGAAAGCTCTTAGGGACTTACCCAGAAAGACTCACAGCTGTAATTGCTACCAAAGATGCTTCTCCAAAGTATTGACTCAGGGGTGTGAATACTTATGTAAAATGTGATACACTACATGACCAAAAATGGCGATTAGGCCTGGCTCGCAGTCGGCGTTCCAATTCAGCCCAGAGGTGTTCGATGGGGTTGAGGTTAGGGCTCTGTGCAGGCCAGTCAAGTTCTTCCACACCGATCTCAACAAACCCTTTCTGTATGGACCTCGCTTTGTACACGGGGCATTGTCATGCTGAAACAGGAAAGGGCCTTCCCCAAACTGTTGCCACAAAGTTGGAAGCACAGAACTGTCTAGAATGTCATTGTATGCTGTAGCGTTAAGATTTCCCTTCACTGGAACTAAGCCCAAACCATGAAAAACGGCCCAGACCATTATTCCTCCTCCACCAAAAATGTACAGTTGGCACTATGCAATGGGGCAGGTAGTGCTCTCCTGGCATCCGCCAAACCCAGATTTGTCTGTCGGACTGCAAGATGGTGAAGTGTGATTCATCACTCCAGAGAACACGTTTCCACTGCTCCAGAGTCCAATGGCGGCGAGCTTTACATCACTCAAGGCCGACGCTTGGCATTGTGATCTTAGGCTTGTGTGCGGCTGCTCGGCCATGGAAACCCATTTCATGAAGCTCCAAACGAACGATTCTTGTGCTGATGTTGCTTCCAGAGGCAATTTGGAACTCGGTAAGGAGTGTTGCAACTGAGGAAAGACACGCTTCAGCACTCGACGGTCCCGTTCTGCAAGCTTGTGTGGCTTACCACTTCGCGGCTGAGCCGTTATTGCTCCTAGATGTTTCCATTTCACAATAAAAGCACTTACAGATGACCGGGGCAGCCCTAGCAGGACAGAAATTTGACAAGGGTCCTCGGGTCCTCAGATCCTCAAAAAATGCTACAGCTGCACCATCGAGAGCATCCTGACTGGTTGCACCACCGCCTGGTATGGTAACTGCTTGGCCTCCGACCGCAAGGCACTACAGAAAAAATAAATGCACTGTTGGTTAAGGGCTGTAAGTAATGTCTGCACCTGTTGTATTCGGCGCATGTGGCCAATAAAATTTGATTTGATTTGATTTGTTGGAAAGGTGGCATGCTATGACGGTGCCATGTTGAAAGTCACTGAGCTCTTCAGTAAGGCCATTCTACTGCCAATGTTTGTCTATGGAGATTGCATGGCTGTGTGCTCGATTTTATACACCTCTCAGCAACGGGTGTGGCTGAAATAGCCGAATCCACTAATTTGAAGGGGTATCCACATACAAATATATAGTGTATTTCTGTATTTAATTTTCAATAAATTTGCACAAATTCCTAAAAACATGTTTTCAATGTGTCATTATGGGTATTGTTTGTAGATTGGGTGAGAAAAAAACAACAACATTTAATCCATTTTGAATTCAGGCTGTAACACAACTAAATGTGGAATAAGTAAAGAGGTATGAATACTTTCTGAAGGCCCTGTATCTGCTTCATATCTCAGGTAGCACAGGAAAGCCAACATGGTTAGAATACAATAATTGACTAATATTTGCCATATTCTAATAATTCTCATGTGCCAACGTATCACCACGGTCCGTGCCATGGTGAAACTTGCATTCCTGTAGATCTGAAATAATTGGATGGTGAAAGGCATTCTTGAAAGTCAGGACAATCCTTGTCCTGCAAAGATTTTTTTTTATAGTAATTGTATTATTTTGCAAGTAGTAAGCATTTCAAATAAAAAATGTGGAGTTACAGAATTTATTCGAAAAACAATGTTTCCTTCATCATTTGTCGCAATAAATAAAGTTTGACCCTGTCGAATGGATAAAAATGTCTCCTATATCTGCCGTTTCCATTTCTAATTTTGTGACATTGCTTTTATAGAATAAACCTGGGTCAATGGAATAAACCTGGGTCAAAGTAATAAACCTGGGTCAATGGAATAAACCTGGGTCAATGGAATAAACCTGGGTCAATGGAATAAACCTGGGTCTGCTGAGAGCATGCCAATCGGTTCTAGCTGCAACCACTCACACACACACACCAGGTGTATGCTAGCTCCAAGGTAGTAGTTTCTGCTCTATCAAAGTACTAACACCAACAGCTTTTCCTATACACTACACACAAACCATCAGAGACAAGCTAACTGTCAGCACAGTCAATCACAAACTCTTACACTGGCTAACTGGGGATCAAACAAATCTGAATCAAGTTATTATCACACGCACATATACAGTGAGGGAAAAAAGTATTTGATCCCCTGCTGATTTTGTACGTATGCCCACTGACAAAGAAATTATCAGTCTATAATTTTAATGGTAGGTTTATTTGAACAGTGAGAGACAAAATAACAAAAAAATCCATTTCAAAATTTTTATAAATTGATTTGCATTTTAATGAGGGAAATAAGTATTTGACCCCCTCTCAATCAGAAAGATTTCTGGCTCCCAGGTGTCTTTTATACAGGTATTTATACACTCTTAAAGGGAGTGCTCCTAATCTCAGCTTGTTACCGGTATAAAAGACACCTGTCCACAGAAGCAATCAATCAATCAGATTCCAAACTCTCCACCATGGCCAAGACCAAAGAGCTCTCCAAGGATGTCAGAGACAAGATTGTAGACCTACACAAGGCTGGAATGGGCTACAAGACCATCGCCAAGCAGCTTGGTGAGAAGGTGACAACAGTTGGTGCGATTATTCGCAAATGGAAGAAACACAAAATAACTGTCAATCTCCCTCGGCCTGGGGCTCCATGCAAGATCTCACCTCGTGGAGTTGCAATGATCATGAGAACGGTGAGGAATCAGCCCAGAACTACAAGGGAGGATCTTGTCAATGATCTCAAGGCAGCTGGGACCATAGTCACCAAGAAAACTATTGGTAACACACTACGCCGTGAAGGACTGAAATTCTGCAGCGCCCGCAAGGTCCCGCTGCTCAAGAAAGCACATATACATGCCCGTCTGAAGTTTGCCAATCCAATGAACATCTGAATGATTCAGAGGAGAACTGGGTGAAAGTGCTGTGGTCAGATGAGACCAAAATGGAGCTCTTTGGCATCAACTCAACTCGCCGTGTTTGGAGGAGGAGGAATGCTGCCTATGACCGCAAGAACACCATCCCCACCGTCAAACATGGAGGTAGAAACATTATGCTTTGGGGGGGGGGTTTCTGCTAAGGGGACAGGACAACTTCACCGCATCAAAGGGACAATGGACCGGGCCATGTACCGTCAAATCTTGGGTGAGAACCTCCTTCCCTCAGCCAGGGCATTGAAAATGGGTCGTGGATGGGTATTCCATCATGACAATGACCCAAACACACGGCCAAGGCAACAAAGGAGTGGCTCAAGAAGAAGCACATTAAGGTCCTGGAGTGGCCTAGCCAGTCTCCAGACCTTAATCCCATAGAAAATCTGTGGAGGGAGCTGAAGGTTCGAGTTGCCAAACGTCAGCCTCAAAACCTTAATGACTTGGAGAAGATCTGCAAAGAGGAGTGGGACAAAATCCCTCCTGAGATGTGTGCAAACCTGGTGGCCAACTACAAGAAACGTCTGACCTCTGTGATTGTCAACAAGGGTTTTGCCACCAAGTACTAAGTCATGTTTTGCAGAGGGGTCAAATACTTATTTCCCTCATTCAAATGCAAATCAATTTATAACATTTTTGACATGCGTTTCTCTGGATTTTTTTTGTTGTTATTCTGTCTCTCACTGTTCAAATAAATCTACCATTAAAATTATAGACTGATCATGTCTTTGTCAGTGGGCAAACGTACAAAATCAGCAGGGGATCAAATACTTATTTCCCTCACTGTACACACTACTTCTGTTACAGCAAGGCTGTATACTAAAACACACACACACAGAGAACAGACACACACACACACACAGAGAACAGACACACACACACACACACACACACACACACAGAACAGACACACACACACAGAGAACAGACACACACACACAGAGAACAGACACACACACACACACACAGAGAACAGACACACACACACAGAGAACAGACACACACACACACACACACACACACACAGAACAGACACACACAGAGAGAACAGACACACACACCCAACACACACACACAGAGAACAGACACACACCCACTCCTCCCAGACAACTCCCTCACCATGATCTCACCTCCTAACCCATACTCACACTTTCTCCCAAAGAATACACTCCTCCCCACCCCACACACATAAAACTGGATTGGTGTAAGCATGGGCTAGCCTACACCAGTCTTTTTCCTTATAAAAACCATGAAGGGAAGTGAACAAGTGCTGTGAAAATGGACAGGACAAGCAAACGCTGCTCTGGCATGTTATCAGACAAGAGCAAAAGCCAGGAAGTGAATGGACCAATCAGAACACCCTGTTTTGGAGAGTTTGGAGGTTAGAAGAAAGATGCTTTTCCTGTGTTGCAGGGTAAACCACACACACGCACACTAATGGCAGTCATATCATTGTGCAGTGCCTTAGAGGAAACAGAGAAGAGACAAAGAGAGAGAGACAAAGAGAGAGAGACAGAGAGACAGAGAGAGACAGAGAGAGACAGAGAGAGAGAGACAGAGAGAGAGACAGAGAGACAGAGACAGAGAGAGAGACAGAGAGACAGAGAGAGACAGACAGAGAGAGAGACAGAGAGAGAGACAGAGAGAGAGACAGAGAGAGAGACAGAGAGAGACAGAGACAGAGAGAGACAGAGAGAGAGAGACAGAGAGAGAGAGAGAGAGACAGAGAGAGAGAGAGAGAAAGAGAATTGGCGAGGGCACTAGAACAGTCTGCAGCACCCGGCCTCACCCTACTAGAATCTGAAGTCAAATGTCTACTGTTTGCTGATGATCTGGTGCTTCTGTCCCCAACCAAGGAGGGCCTACAGCAGCACCTAGATATTCTGCACAGATTCTGTCAGACCTGGGCCCTGACAGTGAATCTCAGAAAGACAAAAATAATGGTGTTCCATAAAAGGTCTAGTTGCCAGGACCACAAATACAAATTCCATCTTGACACCGTTGCCCTAGAGCACACAAAAAACTATACATACCTCGGCCTAAACATCAGCGCCACAGGTAACTTCCACAAAGCTGTGAACGATCTGAGAGACAAGGCAAGAAAGGCCTTCTATGCCATCAAAAGGAACATAAAACTCGACGTACCAATTAGGATTTGGCTAAAAATACTTGAATCAGTTATAGAACCCATTGCCCTTTATGGTTGTGAGGTCTGGGGTCCGCTCACCAACCAAGAATTCACAACATGGGACAAACACCAAATTGAGAGACTGCATGCAGAAGTCTGCAAAAAATATCCTCAGTGTACAACATAAAACACCAAATAATGCATGCAGAGCAGAATTAGGCCGACACCCGCTAATTATCAAAATCCAGAAAAGAGCATTCAATTCTACAACCACCTAAAAGGAAGCAATTCCCAAACCTTCCATAACAAAGCAATCACCTACAGAGAGATTAACCTGGAGAAGAGTCCCTTAAGCAAGCTGGTCCTGGGGCTCTGTTCACAAACAGCGTGAGCCGATGCTCCGATACCGTTTGCCGGACGGTAGCAGAGTGAACAGTCTATGGCAGGGTTCTTCAATTCCGGTCCTGGAGGGCCGAAACACATTGTTTTTCATCCTCTCCTTCTAATCAGGGGCTAATTCAGACCTGGGACACCAGGTGAGTGCAATTAACTAGTGTTAATTTAACTAGTGTTAAAGTGTTTCGGCCCTCCAGGACCAGAATTGAAGAACCCTGTGTCTATGGCTTGGGTGGCTGGAGTCTTTGGCAATTTTTCGGGGCTTCCTCTGACACTGCCTGATATAGAGGTCCTGGATGGCAGGGAGCTCGGCCCCAGTGATGTACTGGGCTGTCCGCACCACCCTCTGTAGCGCATTTCGGTCAAGAGCGGTGCATTTGCCATACCAAGCGGTGATGCAGCCATTCAAAATGTTCTCGATGGAGCAGCTGTATAACTTTTTGAGGATCTGAGGGCCCATGCCAAATCTTTTCAGCCTCCTGAGGGGGAAGAGGCGCTGTCGTCCCTCTTCACAACTGTACGGGTGTGTATGGACCATGTTTAAGTCCTTAGTGATCTGGACGCCAAGGACCATGAAGCTCTCGACCCGCTCCACTACAGCCCTGTCGATGTGGATGGGGGCGTGCTCTCCCCTCTTTCTCCTGTAGTCCATGATCAGCTCCTTGGTCTTATTGACGTTGAGGGAGAGGTTGTTGTTCTGCTTATTTCTATTGTTGTTAGCTATTCAGTAACAATCCATAATCATTCATTCATTCATTCATACAGCAGGTTATACCCCATTCATACAGCAGGTTAAACCCATTCATACAGCAGGTTAAACCCATTCATTCAGCAGGTTAAACCTCATTCATACAGCAGGTTAAACCCCATTCATTCAGCAAGTTAAACCCCATTCATTCAGCAGGTTAAACCCCATTCATACAGCAGGTTAAACCCCATTCATACAGCAGGTTAAACCCCATTCATACAGCAGGTTAAACCTCATTCATTCAGCAGGTTAAACCCCATTCATACAGCAGGTTAAACCCCATTCATACAGTTGTTAAACCCCATTCATACAGTTGTTAAACCCCATTCATACAGCAGGTTAAACCTCATTCATTCAGCAGGTTAAACCCCATTCATACAGCAGGTTAAACCTCATTCATTCAGCAGGTTAAACCCCATTCATACAGCAGGTTAAACCCCAGTCATTCAGCAGGTTAAACCCCATTCATACAGCAGGTTAAACCCCATTCATACAGCAGGTTAAACCCCATTCATACAGCAGGTTAAACCCCATTCATACAGCAGGTTAAACCCCATTCATACAGCAGGTTAAAACCCATTAATTCAATACGCACGCTGCGCTCGCTCCTATCCTTGCTCAGCTGACTGACCGCAGCATCTATCGGTAGCCTAAAACTGTGGCACAAATTGGGGAATTTTCACACCTAGCTATTAGACTATCCTTTGGTAAATTATTGGGAGATGTGAATGTTTCGGTCAGAGAGTCTTTCTCCTCTCGCACTTTAGAGTCCTGCATCGGCCCTCCCCCCCCCCCCCCCCCCAAAAAAAATAAAAAATCAGCTGGCAGGTGGTCCCGGAGTTGAGAGAACTTCGGTAAATGGCACAATTACACTTGACATGTGGACTGACAATTTTCGAAAAATAGGACACTTGTGCCTTACATAAACAAAGAGTGGGTGCTCGTGGAGAGGGTGATATTCACCACGGAGTGGGACAGTTCCCAGCGCAAAACTGCAGATCCCATAACGCCAGCTATTGTGAAAGAATACTTGGGGATCTTGTTGATTTCCTCTATCACTTCAAAAGAGGCCACACTCGCCTTGGAGGCAAGTAAACAGCCTACTCTTCACCTGGTCATGGTGTGGTTCCAAAGGATAAAGCTTCACCTACAGCTGGAGTTGTGGGGTCAGAGAGGAGAAGCCAGCTGACCAGGCATGTTTCCTGCTATTCTTACACTGTTGTTCTAAATTCAATCACCCTCTTCTTCTTCTTCTTCTTCATCCTTGTTTGGTTTCTCAAATGACTGCCTCGCCTGGTTCACCAACTACTTCTCAGATGGAGTTCAATGTGTCAAATCGGAGGGCCTGTTGTCTGGACCTATGGCAGTCTCTATGGGGGTGCCACAGGGTTCAATTCTTGGGCCGACTCTTTTCTCCGTGTATATCAATGATGTCGCTCTTGCTGCTGGTGACTCTCAGATCCACCTCTACGCAGACGACACCATTTTGTATACATCTGGCCCTTCATTGAACACTGTGTTAACAAACCTCCAAACGAGCTTCAATGCCATACAACACTCCTTCAGTAGCCTCCAACTGCTCTTAAACACTAGTAAAACTAAATGCACGCTCTTCAATCGAACGCTGCTGGCACCCGCCCACCCGACTAGAATCACCACTCTCGACGGGTCTGACCTAGAGTATGTGGACAACTACAAATACCTAGGTGTCTGGTTAGACTGTAAACTCTCCTTCCAGACTCACATAAAGAATCTCCAATCCAAAGTTAAATCTAGAATCGGCTTCCTATTTCGCAACAAAGCCTCCTTCACTCATGCTGCCAAACATGCCCTCGTAAAACTGATTATTCTACCGGTCCTTGACTTCGGCGATGTCATTTACAAAATAGCCTCCAACACTCTACTCAGCAAATTGGATGTAGTCTATCACAGTGCCATCCGTTTTGTCTCCAAAGCCCCATACACTACCCACCACTGTGACCTGTACGCTCTTGTTGGCTGGTCCTCACTACATGTTCGTCGTCAAACCCACTGGCTCCAGGCCATCTATAAATCACTGCTAGGCAAATCCCCGCCTTATCTTAGCTCATTGGTCACCATAGCAGCACCCACCCGTAGTCTGCGCTCCAGCAGGTATATCTCACTGGTCATTCCCAAAGCCAACACCTCCTTTGGCCGCCATTCCTTCCAGTTCTCTGCTGCCAATGACTGGAACGAATTGCAAAAATCTCTGAAGCTGGAGACTCTTATCTCCCTCAATAACTTTAAGCATCAGTTGTCAGAGCACCTTACCGATCACTGCACCTGTACACAGCCCATCTGAAATTAGCCCACCCAACTACCTCATCCCTATATTGTTATTTATTTTGCTCTTTTGCACCCCAGTATCTCTATTTGCACATAATCTCTTGCACATCTAGCATTCCAGTGTTAATACTATTGAAATTATTCTGCACTATAGCCTATTTATTGCCTTACCTCCATAACTTGCTACATTTGCACACACTGTATATATATTTTCTGTTGTATTTTTGACTTTATGTTTTTTACCCCATATGTAACTCTGTGTTGTTTTTATTGCACTGCTTTGCTTTATCTTGGCCAGGTCGCAGTTGTAAATGAGAACCTGTTCTCAACTGGCTTACCTGGTTAAATAAAGGTGAAATAAAATAAAAAATAAAAAAAGTCAGGGAATTTTTACTAGGATTAAATGTCAGGAATTGTGAAAAACTGAGTTTAAATGTATTTGGCTAAGGTGTATGTAAACTTCCGACTTCAACTGTATACATTTTTCAACCATTTTCTATCCTACAAATTAGCAATTAGGAATAAGGCTTTGATTTTTGGTCAAACAGATGGAAAAGGGGTCTTAGACAACATCTACCAGAAAAAGTCTTAAGGTATTAGAAATTCATCAAACGACGACGAATGTTTAAGTAAAGACCCCTGCCTACTACGATCAACACATATTTAGTTGATAAATGTTTCTGCCTTCTGTAAGTTTAAGAAACATTCCGTTACCAAAAACCCACATATCTTTAAGATTTTTTCTAATTTCTCTCCCTCATGTGGAGGAGGGAGGATAGTGAACGTTCACAGAAGTAACAAGTAAAAGGTAGACCTACCAATTAGATATAGTGATTTTACTGACATGAAGTTTGTTTAAGAATTATTAATTGATTAAAAATCTTAATGATCTTACAAAATCGGTAACAGAATTACTGCAATTGAATTGGCTACAATGGGAACTCATAGTAGTCACAAACCACAGTTGGATCACCTGCTACTGTCCTCCCTTCCACTGGCATACTGTTATGTTCAGCTCATAACTGTTTTCCCTCTCTTTCTGTCTCTGGTGGTCAAAACATATCTCTCTCTCCCTCCCTCTACTGCAGGGTTCTTCAATTCCGGTCCTGGAGGGCCGAAACACTTCTGTTTTTTATTTCTACCTGGTAGTTAATTGCACTCACCTGGTGTCCCAGGTCTGAATTAGCCCCTGATTAGAAGGAGAGGATGAAAAACAGAGGTGTTTCGGCCCTCCAGGACCGGAATTGAAGAACCCTGCTCTACTGTAATAAGCATCCTCACCCACTGAGTACCGACCGTCCAAAAGTAGTTGAAATTTCATCAGTCCGCTCTGGCCTGACCAAATCTGAATCAATCATAGAAGTCTATGTTTCACAAGTTTGGACAGCACAGTAATTACAGTAGAGCACAGTAGAGAACAGTACTGTACATTACTGTTCAGTAGAGAACAGTACAGTAGGGGTCGCAGACCATCAACAAATCTGCGTTTTAAACCGCTTCACCTGTGTTTTATATTGAAAGTCAGTGTTTATTTGCATCAAGAGTGATCAGGGACGTGCAACTATTGTTTTCCTTCAAAGAAAATACATTTATTATGCGCTCTTTTTTTTGGGGGGGGGGGGGGACGCAGATTAATGGGACCGCTGATACAGTAGAGCACACTACAGTAGAGTACAGTATAATGTACTGTATTGTACTGTACTGTACTGAACAGAACATATCTACTTCACTGTATGTACTGTACTCTACTGTGCTGTACTGTGTTGTCCAAACATAGACATCTATGATTGGCTCAAATTTGGTCCGGTACAGACAGTGGTCACAGAGTTTCTAAACTCAGAGGTGCAACATCGCGAGACTTCTGGGAACACTTGCGAAGCAGACCAGGCCGGGGTTTGGAGTTAGAGAATTCAATGAGAGAAGTTAAACATTCTTCCTTAGTTGTTCATTTTCTCTGAATCTAAAGCCACAACCTAGATTCGAGCCAATGTCTCAAGTAGGTGAACTTATTATTACTCCAACGTCGTGAGTGACAAACTGACATTTTTGTCAAAAACAACTTTATATTGAAGGAGTGCCTTCGATTTGACGGCCTGCACATGCGCAGTTCGGCGCGAGACGACCGTTAGACCCAATGACGTGTTTCTACACATGAGTTTAGCTAGCCAACGTCGCCTACATTTGTGATCGGGGATTTGTATTGGAGAAGCAGTACTGTACTGCTTCTCCATACTGTACTGTCTTTGCCATGGTCTTATTTGGGGGAGGAGAGGAGCTCATTAAAATAATAGCCAGTGTGTAGAATAATACCCAAATATGCAAAATAAGTATATTGGATATTTCTACATTTGCGTACCTATTCAGGATACATCACCATGACGAGAATGATATTCATATCCATAATTATGTATTTCTGTGTAGTACAGATAAGGGACACATGATCTAATTCCTTTACCGGAAGTAAATCCACTTAACTTACTGTAGTTCAATAACAAAAATATTTTTTGGCAAACTCAAGGTTTCATGTCATAGCTGACACCCAGTTCTTTCTGCAGACATCTTTGAATCTTAATTCGGAGCAGATATTGAAGAGTTTTTGAAAAACGTGGTCGCATAAAAAAACTGAGGGAGATTTACGAAAATGTGCATCTGCACAATTCTTCCAGTAAATGTGTTTTTGTGAAAATGTCTGTACATTTTTCAAAGTAGTCCTTGTGCATGGTTTGCTAAACTTTAAAATCAATGGTTTTTGTTTGGCATACATTTTAAAGTGAAAAATCTGAGTCAAATAGTAATTCCGTTACTGTGGAATTGCCCTATAACAGAGGGACTGTGTGTGTGCCTGTCTGTGTACTAGTCTGCTGAAGTTCCACCGCAATTGGACACAGACCCAGGCAAGAGCCGTGTTTCTCCCCAGTCTCTAGGGGTTTTACTGAGGAAAGCTGTGTCACATGTCAGCTATTGCAAAGATCTGAACAATGAATTACTCAACCCCCCCACGACCTGTAGGGCCTTTATAACAGCAACCTTTATAATGAAACTCAGGATTATAATTAAACATTCTTGACAGAGCGCACACAGACACATCTGACTAAAGACTCAGTCGCAGGTACACAAACGCACACCTCCACAGTGGTGTCCACCGCAGATCGATGCTACAGGACTATTGATCAGTGTACAGCCACAATATCTACTGGCATAAACACCAAGCAGTAGCTAGTTGACCGTCACTATAATACAAATCATCATCAATTGATTAGCTACATCATATGGAGACTAAACGACTGACTAACTGAAACGGGTACTGCTGGAAATAAGACTAGGGTGTACTTGCTAGCTAGCTAAGGGACAAACTTTTTGACAGCTGTCTGGTTACGGAAGCTACCTGGGCTTGTCATGCCAATGGCAGTACAGTTAGCTAACTAGCAACTAGTTTACTATCTAACCCGCGAACATAGTTAGTTATCTGGCCAACCTTGTCACGAAACCAGCTACTATTTGTGAGTTTCAACTCACGCCTGACACTGTTGGCTCAACGTTAGTTAGCAACAGTAGACGCTACAGTATTTGGCAAGATCCCTAGTTCTCAAAGCTTCGCCAGTCAGCTCTACAGAAATCCGCTAGTTAGCTAGCTAGCTAGCTAGCTTCCTACTGTAGATAGGTAAAGTAGCTATCAGTTATTGCAAGCTACATTGTATGAGGTCCCTAGCATCAGTAACTACTCTAGCTAGCTATATTTGCTTCCCAGAGCATAATCCCCAACATTAGCCAACTAAATCAGATTTCAAACTGAAAATGTGCATTCAGTCAGAATGGGCTCTCCAAGAAGACGAGCTAGCTGGGAAATGTATTATTTACTTACTATCATGCTCTCTCGAGATTTCCTTTGTCTCCAAGTCCAATATTGTTCCGTCCAGGCAGATATGTAGCTATCAATTACTCCATAAATCCACTATCTAAATCATTTATCAACATAAACCTCCACCTTTCATTTACGACCACAATTCACACTAGCGTGAATTCGAGGACTATTTCGGAATGACAGGCCTGTGAGCAAATGGTCAAACAGTATAAAATGTAACACCCACGCCTCCAGAAATAGCGACCAATTACATTTGTTATAGGGGCGGGACATAATAATTTCCACAAATAGGGTAGACTGTCGCTGTCATCTGCTGTTTGACGGTCAGGGCAGACCAAGGGAAGAGGAAGAGACACTGGTCATATATTATGAACCTTTGTGTTTTACATCATATCTGATACTTGTAACTTTGAAATGAATCTTTATATGTGATTTTAAAAGGGAAAGTATCCAATGTTCTCAACTCTTTTTTTTATTTTATTTTTTTCTTTAGGGGGTAGATCAGCTTTAATATTGCAGATAGATTGTAACTTCCATCAATGTAATTGTCTGCATCACTTCCAATCCCCCATATGTTTTTTTTTTTTTTTTTTCTCTCGCTTATATATATATATATATATATATATATATATATATATATATATATACACATACATACATACATATACGCATATACATACATATATATATATACATACATATCCTTTAAAAATATATGTATTTCCCTTTATTACTTTCCAACCCCACCATCCCTTCCCTAATTGGAGTAAACTAGTGAACAACAATGCTTAGGCCTCTACTTCATGCTTATACATACTATATACATTTTATGGACACAGACAATAATGATATTTTGTTTGTTTTTACTCCTGAACTTCCTCCGATCATTTTCATGATGTTCATCTGGTATGCTTCTATATGCCATATCTTTCTAACTGCTCTTTCACAAAAGCTCACAATATATAACCTATATACTTATTATGGACACAGCATGTCTTACACTAGTTATCTTGTTGTTATTAGTTGTTGTTATTAGTCCCATCCTTCAGCTCCATTCAAACCTATCTATCTCTTAACACCATCCATATTGGATTTCTATTTGCCATATATTTTTCAACTGTACTGTGATTTTTTACAAAAGGTCTGAACCTTTCTATTCTCATTGTTTCTACAGTTTGTGAATTGAAAATAAACATTTTTGCTAAAAGTATTATTATATTATTGATCGATTGACTATGACTTTTCAGATCACCCAGTAGTGCTATCTGCAGGGTCAGCTCCATGCAAATATTGCAATCCTTCAGCCATTCCTGGACCTGTGTCCAGAACCAAGCTACAAATGGAAAGTACCAAAACAAATTATCTAATGATTCTGTCTCTTCACAGCCAAATCTGCAGAGCTGGGAAGATTGTATCCCCCATACAAATAACATTCTATTGGTACAAGAATTTGATATAATAATTTAAATTGAAAAATTATAAGTTTTGAATCCGGCATCGTTTTGCGTATTAGTTCATAAACACTATGCCATGGAATCGGTACGTCAAAAATCTCTTCCCAACTATTTTGCAATCTATATGGGACGGCTGTCAATCTTTTGGTCCTTAAAGGAAACTGGTAAACTTTTTTATTTATCACAATTTTCTTTAACCAATTATGTTCTTTAATGCAAGGCCGACAGACAAGTTCCTTACTTTTTCCTCCTTCCACTTTCCTCTTCCATTTTTGCGGTAATGCTGCAATTATTTGGTTGTAATTTTGGGTAGAGCAGACATTTCCATATGTTTTTGTTAGCTGCATGTGCGACATAACTCCACCATTCATACCGATAATATCATTTACGAAGATTAAACCTTTTTTTAAAAAAATTTCTCAAGAAATAACGTTTTTTTTTTGCAATTAGTATATTTGAGTTTAACCACAATATTTGTTGCAATATTTGTTCTGTCATTTCTGGAGGATTAAATTGAAATTGCAACCAACTTTCTATGGCTTGTTTTAGAAATAGTGATATTTGGGAGATGATTTCCTTTTCAAATACCTGAAAGTGAGGGGTTGTAATCTGAATAAAGGGAAAAAGTCCCTTCTTGAACATTGGGTGAGACAATCTTACTATTTTGCTAGAGAACCAGTTCGGATTTAAGTATCATTTTTGAATGACTGAAGCTTTTAGTGATAGGTCTAATGCTTTAATATTTAATAATTTCTGTCCTCCTAATTCATATTCATTATATAAATAGGCCCGTTTAATTTTGTCTGGCTTGCCGTTCCAAATTAAAGGGAATATTTATTTCTCATATAATTTAAAAAACTGTTCGCTAGGCGTAGGCAAGACCATAATCAAATTGGTAAACTGGGATAATACTAAAGAGTTAATCATGGTGATTTTTCCACAAATAGACAGGTATTTACCTTTCCATGGTAGCAAGATCTTATCTATTTTTTGCTAACTTTCTATTACATTTTTTTGGAGTGAGATCATTTATTTCATTTGGGATATGTATTCCGAGTATATCCACATCACCATCAGACCATTTTATTGGTAAACTACATGGTAATGTAAAAATTGTATTTTTTAGTGATCCAATACATAATATAGTACATTTATCATAACTTGGTTGTAATCCAGAGAGGTTAGAAAATGTATCTAGAGCCTCTATGAGGCTGTGGAGGGATTCTAGTTGTGGATCTAAAAGAAAACATGAATCATCAGCGTACAATGACACCTTTGTTTTTAAGCCCTGGATTTCTAATCCCTTGATATTATTGTTGGATCTGATTTTAATAGCTAACATCTCGATGGCAATAATAAATAGATATGCCGATAGTGGACAACCTTGTTTCACTCCTCTTGACAGTTTAAAGCTTTCTGAGAAATAGCCATTATTTACTATTTTACACCTAGGGTTACTATACATGATTTTAACCCAATTTATAAGATATTGTCCAAAATTGAAATGATCCAGGCATTTATATATAAACCCCAGTCGTACTTTATCAAATGCCTTTTCGAAGTCTGCTATGAATAGTAGACCTGGTTTCCCAGATTTTCCATAGTGTTCTATTGTTTCCAGTACTTGCCTTATATTATCTCCAATGTATCGCCCATGTAAAAAACCTGTCTGATTAGAATGAATAATGTCCGACAATACCTTTTTAATTCTATGCGCTATACATTTTGCTAGAATTTTTGCATCACAACACTGAAGTGTAAGGGGCTGCCAATTTTTTAAATGGACTGGATCTTTATATTTTCCACTTGTATCCTGTTTCAGTAATAATGAAGTCAGACCTTCTTCTTGAGTGTCTGATAATCTACCATTTACATAGGAGTTATTAAAACATGCTAATAACGGTCCTCTGAGTATATCAAAAAAGGTTTGGTATACCTCGACTGGTATGCCATCCAACCCTGGAGTTTTCCCGGAGTTAAAGTCTTTAATTGCATCCAGAGTTCCTCCTCTGTAATTTCACCTTCACATGAGTCTTTCTGTATGGCTGTTAAGTTTACATTATCAATAGAAAAAAAATCTCAACAATTTGCTTCAGTTAGAGGAGATGGAGGCGACTGAAACAAAAACATATGCTTAAAGTACTTTGTTTCCTCCTTCAAAATATAATTTGGTGAATCATGGGTGACTCCGTAATTTGTAACCAGTTTCAATAAATTATTTTTGGTAGCATTCCTATGTTGAAGATTTAAAAAGAATTTGGGGCATTTTTCCCCATATTCCATCCAGTTTGCTTTATTTTGATAATATATTACACTTGATCTTTCTTGAATAAGTTTCTCCATTTATTTTTATTTTTCCTCTAATTTATTCTGAGCCTCTATGTTACAGTTTTTATTGCTATCTATCTGTTCTGTTAGACCTTCTATTTCCTTTGTTAGTGTGGACTCTTTTGACCTAAATTGCTTTAGTTTTCGAGATGAGTACTGAATTGCATGGCCTCTAAAGGCACATTTAAAGGTGTCCCATACAATAAGGGGATTTGCTGTACCTATGTTATGTCGGAAAAAATCAGTTATAAATTCCTCTGTCCTAGTTAAAAACAAGTTATCATCCAATAGGCTTTGATTACATTTCCAATATCCTCGCCCACGTGGAAATTCAGTAAGAGTAATGTATATGCCAATTATATGATGGTCCGACCGCATTCTGTCCCCTGTCAACACTTTTTCAACTTTTGGTGCCAACGAGAATGACATAAGAAAGAAGTCAAGGCGACTAGCTTGATTGAGTCTCCACCATGTATATCTCACTAGATCAGGATATTTAAGCCTCCATATATCTACTAGTTCTAATGTATGCATGACATTCACGATTTCCTTAAGAGCATGAGGGTGATTGTTTGTAGTTTGATTTCCTTTACGGTCCATTGAGCTATTTAAAACGGTATTATAATCTCCCGCCATAATAATAGAGTATTGAATTGCTTGCAAGGTCGATAATTTATTATATATATTTTCAAAGAAGTGTGGATCATCATTATTTGATCCGTAAAGGTTAATGAGCCATATTTGTTTATGGTCCAATAACATATTTAAAATAATCCATCTACCTTGCGTATCTGTTTGGACAATTTGCACATTCCTGTAAACAATAGATATTATATTCTTTCTCTTTGAGCCATGTAAATATTGTTCTTCTTTTGTTATTATCTGCTAAGCCATTACAATTATAACTGGCTATACCTATTTCACCACATACCATAATGAGATACAAGTTTCAAATCTATTTGTCATTATATATGTTTGTAAATTTACCAATAGAAAATACCATAGTGATTGAGTTTCCATATAGCTATACCATGATATTTGCAATGTTACTAAATAACCCTCCAATTGTTCTCCACTACTTCCCCCGCTAAAACCCCTCCCCATCCCAAGTTGGGCCGTCATCCCAGTGATCAGCATACCACCCCTGTCCCCCCGGATCCCTATGCCACCCACAAAACAGAAGCAGGTCAACCGCCAAAAGCATTTCCAATGCTCTCACCTCAATATATTGATATAGCTATTTAAAAGATATCTATTCAAATATCTTGCATATGTTATTTTCCATCATTATCAATTAATGTGCGTAATAATGTTGGCAGTTCATGCGTAGGATTTTAACCTATAACCCGAATTGCCATTGTATTACATTACATTTTTAACAAGCAACTTTCACTTCAGCAAACATCCACTGCGATTCAACCCCCCCCCCCCCAAAACAGACACCAACTCATACACACACACAGGCACACACACTCCCACAGGCACCACACTTCTCTTTGGTGTATGGGTCACTCAGGTGGGTGTCCAGGATATAGGGTTGGGGATCGTTCCATCATGATAGGACAATAAAAAAATAGATGTTCTCAACTCTTTAAAGGGTGTGTATTTATAATATGCCGGATTATAAATTGTATCTACATGGTTTTCACTGCAGGGACGATTGACTTACATTATATAACTGTTCTTAACCAGAAAAATATAATGGTATAATAATAATAATTATACCAAGTTGATGTAATAAGTAACTCTGGAAATATATTATTTGGTACATTCATAGACAAGCCTCCAACTGCCAGTAGCTTATGAGGAGCAGCGTTAGATGTGCACAGCTAATGGTCCTGCAAAAGTTATGGATGCAGAAAAACAGTAGGCCTTCAGATAATTGCAGTACTTAACATTTGAACTAATACATGATGTAAATGATTGACCAGGCACATGGCCTGGCTTGTCCTAGTCCACACTGCAGCGCAACATGTCAGTAGCAAAGCTTTTCCTCCATCCTCTCATCTCTCTTTTTCTCTCTCTCTCAATCTCAAGCACACACATCTCTCTCTCTCTCGCTCTCTCGCCTGTAACCCCCCCACACAGTCTCTCCTTCCCTACATCTCCCTCTCCTGCTGCCTGGCCCTGTCAGTACCAGTAAGGAGTCTCTGTGTTGTGCTAAGTGGTTGTGATGTTTTGTATACCATGTTCTCATACTCAGCTATGTCACTCAAACATGTTCACATAAATCTTAAGACACCAACAACAGAGTGCATTTTAATTTGTTATAAAACACAATAACATACAGTATTAACACCCTAACATGATCTCTAACATCGACAGTGTTTGTTTAGATTTAGATTAGATTAGATTAGGAATTCCTGTCCAGGATACATCAGGATATATCTCAGCTAATTTCTCTAACTAGTTAATAGCTATACTCACTATACAATACTTAAACACTATCTATAACCAGTCATAATCTGTGGCACTCCAAGACCAGGATCAGCCGACCCCTGCAGGAGAGTGTTTTCTAACAGTGTAGGTCCATTGTGTGCTTTTACGTGATAGTAAAAATAGCCTACATTGATTCCCAAAATATTTAAAAGTGACATTTATAGATTCTGTGTCAGCAGAGGTCTCTCTCCTCTCAGTGTGTGTGAAAGAGTACCATCCGGTAAGAGGTGGACCCATAGAGTTGCCAGTGCAAGGTGTAAGGAACAACTGTCGCTAGGTCCCCGGTAAGAGGAACAACTGCACTAGGTCCCCAGTAAGACGAACAACTGCACTAGGTCCCTGGTTAGAGGGGGATGGCTCAGTAGGAGACAGGGGTAAAAAAACTCAGGTTTATTGCCAGGAGAATGGGAGATAGTGATTATAAATGCTATCTATAAAGGAAGAGACAAATGATGTATACATTACACAGTGGAATAGCTATAAAGATATAGCAACAGTAATGAGAAAAATACTACCGGGATAATAGCGTGATATGGCACGAAAACAGACCTCAATCCAGGGATGGAAGATGTTGCTGTAGCTTATTCCTAATTATCCCAATATCCGAAATGACAAATTGAGAAGATAGCAATACTGCTAGTTTTTAAGTAGACTGCCTTTATCCTCCTCATTCTAAGCTAGCTAATGCTAAAGGATTCCATTAAAATAGAATACCTACCGTTGGAGTGAGTAGCTACCGGAAGTGTTGTGGAATCCAATGGGTTGCTTTAGCATTAGCTAGGCTAGTGTGCTGACGAAAAAGGCAGTTTAATTAAAAACTAGCAGTATTTCAATCTTCTCGATGCGGTAACACATGGCAGCCAAATTGAATATCTAAATTACCTTGCAGCTGGCGGCCATCTTAGGCCTATAGGTTTCAATGGCAAGTAGGCCTAGAGTGTAGCCTAACTATTGGCCACAAAATAACTACTCATAACTCGACCATAAGTGTATAACCAGCATATGTAACACAGCTTATTACATACAGGTGAAATACTAACCAAGTTATACTGGATAACAGTTAGGAATAGTGGTGACCAAGAAGATTGTAACATTGGATTACAACAGGTGCATAAACGTATACACAAAGGCACACTGGCTCCACAAAGTCCACTTGCTTTGAGCAATGACGCACACACACTAGAGGAGTGAAGAGGAAAGGTGTCCGCAGGTGGTCGTCCTTGGATGGAGAAGTCCAGAGGTGAAGGAAGAAGCACAGGGATACAGGAGTATCCACTCTCTCTGTGCCGCTGGAGGAGGACACTGAGGTCAGAGCAGCCTAAACTGGTCCAAACCAGGTAATTGCCTTGGCTAGATAAGTCTGGTGATCAGAATCATAGTTGGCAGGCTACATGGCAACCAATCAGGGGTCAGTTGGCCATGGTGGTGAGAAAGTTCTACAGCCAGACACCTTGGCATCGGGAGTAGATTGTCTGAGTGGGCTGCAGAAACGTCTACGTTTTGTGGGAGCCACAGGGGATTTTCCACAGTGTGTGTCAGGCCAGTCCTGCTATCTGTGCGGCCTCAGTTTGCACCTCTCCAGCCTGCTGGCGGTAACCTAGCGAAAGCTCCCTCGCCCTTCTCACTTCCTGCATGGTTTCAATCAGGTTCTTCTCCAGCCTACAGCGGTCCTGATGGGTTGGTGCCACCTCCCTGACCCTCTCCGCCATTCGCTCCTCCTCATTCAGCAGCCAGCCTATCAGCTCCTGGAGCTTGGGTCCCCGCGGTGCTTATTGCTTTGGCGCCCTGGGAAATGCCCCAGAGCTCCTCCTGAGCCAATCGGAGACGGCTAGGTGGAGACTCCTCCCCCTCGACCGCAGACCTCAGCGGAACCACTGAGAGAGAGAAGTCATACCCCTTCATCACCACGGTTACACTGCAACTGTCCTCTGGAGAGAGAGAGAGAGAGAGAGAGAGAGAGAGAGAGAGAGAGAGAGAGAGAGAGAGAGAGAGAGAGAGAGAGAGAGAGAGAGAGAGAGAGAGAGAGAGAGAGAGAGAGAGAGAGAGAGAGAGAGAGAGAGAGAGAGAGAGAGAGAGAGAGAGTGAGAAAAGTTATAAGCCTTCATCTGTAGACTTACCCGGTAACTGTCATATGGAAGGGAGAGGGAGTGAGGGAGGTAAAAAGATTAGATTAATTTATTAGTCACAAGCACAGGGTTGTAGATGTAATTGCAGGGTACAGTAAATTCTTCAGCTCTGAGCTCCAACAGTGCAGGTCAAAAAGAGAAGTGAATAAAACAATAATTAAAAAAAAAGGTAAAATAATAATATATACATATTGACTGTAACAATAACAAATGTTCATTGGGGGGTGGGGGGCAGGGTAAATGTCCTGTTGGGGGGGGGGGGTGGGGGTAGAATGTTCCAGAGGGAATGTCCAAAGGGGGTAGCAGCGGGGGGGGGGGGGGTCCGTGTGGTTTGACCATTTCAGCCTCCCCTCGGAGATGTTGTACAACTAGGAACTTTATGTCCGCGGCGGCCCAGTTCATAAGGGATGTGGGGGTGCCTAGGCCTGGTTCCTCCTGAAGTCCACAATCAGCTCCTTTATTTTGCTGACGTTGAGGGAGGAAGTTGTTTACCCTGGCACCATGCTGTCAGAGTGCCTACATCCTCTCTGTAGGCCGTCTCATCGTTGTTGGTAATAAGGCCTTCTACTGTCGTGTCGTCAGCAAACTTGATGATGGTGTTGGAGCTGTGTGAGGCCAGGAAGAGAGAGAGGACTGGCATGGCTCTGTTATGCCTGTGTGGTTTCTTTGGGGGGTTTTACTATCCTTGTGGGGACCAGAAGTCCTCTCAAGGATAGTAAAACAAGGAGGAATTCGGACAAGTGGGGACATTTAGCTGATCTCAAGGAAAAAAAGGCTATTTTAGGTTTAGGGGATAGGTTTAGGGTTACAAATAGGGTTAGGGTTAGGTTTAAAGGTTAAGGTTAAGGTTAGGGTAAGGGTTAGGGTAAGAGGTTAGGGAAAATAGGATTTTGAATGGGAATCAATTGTTTGGTCCCCACAAGGATACTAAAACAACCATGTGTGTGTGTGTGTGTGTGTGTCTCACTGTGCTCCTCTTTGATCTTCCTCACACACTCTGTCAGAGTCAGGTTGCTGTCATTGTTACAGTCGTAGGTGCATCGCAGAGAGATGATGCGTTCCTTCATGGCATCATAGCTCTCCTGTTGTTGGTTGAACGTCAAGGCTACATCAGAGAACTGCTGGTCCAAGTCTATCACACCCACACGCTTCGGGACCAACAGACCACTCCGACTCACTGAAACACACACACACACACACACACAAAAACAGAGTCAATAACACACACACACACACACACACACACACACACACACACACACACTTGTAATATGATGGTAATATGTGTGATTGAACCTGTGGCTGCTGGTTGAGGCTGTCTGGCCGACTCTGGTTTAGCTGATTTTGAAGGCTCTGTGTGAAGTAGGGGCTGTCTCTGTAACACACACACGTTCCACTGTGTGAGTGAGGTATGGGCGGGATATATAAATCCAATCAATGTCTAACACTGTAACAACAGACCTATTATATTCAGTAGTCTGTGTTTTACTCAAGTGGGTAACATTGTGACATAACACTTCCTGGTGCAGAAACATGCAGTGCGCTATTACATTGGTTTGTTGTAAACATGATCTGATCAAGCTTATTATTTGAATGTAGCCTAACGCATGTCTGATTAATTTTACATTTTAGTCATTTAGTAGACACTCTTATCCAGAGCGATTTACGGAAGCAATTAGGATTAAGTGCCTTGCTCAAGGGCACACTGACAGTTCGGGAATAAGAACTTGCAACCTTTCGGTTACTGGACCAACCTCTTAACCGCTAGGCTACCTGCCGCCCGTGCTTATGTGTCTGATTCCACAAATGATGTTCCCTCGGGAAAAATAAAGTTCTAGGCCACTTTGTTCCTGTGTAACCTAACCTCAGACAATAAATCACGTTTCTTTCCTGTTCCTATACAATACCTCGTCGTTGTCTTCGGAAGGAGTGACACAGCAACAGAATAGCACAGACATTCTCGCTGAAATGATCCCGAGACCCAACAGTTAATCCTCGCAATCAATATCTCTTTATTCGTTTTCTCCACAATCTCTCTCAATCTCTCTCTTTCTCTCTCTTTATCCAGGTCAATACATCTCTGCCCCGCATTCCTGGTGACGTCACCTGTCATGGGACTGGATTTGCGGAATAGTTTTCTAGCTGTGGCAATAGATAGAGGACAGGTGCACCCACCGGATACACTGGAAGTGTACAGTACAGGTGAAATGCATAGCGATAAGTTTTAGCATTCAACAGTAAACACAGACATTTGACACGTCAGCTCCGTCTTTTTCAGTAGTGCATTTATGAAACGACAAACCGTAGGCCTACCTGCAGCAAATAAACTTTTCCCAATCCAGAATGAAAACAGACAAGCGGAGGCGGTCTGTAAACCGGCAATAGAGGGCGATATTTGACAGCCGCTGCCACTGATTTTACCACAACAGGAACCCAGAAGAAAGGAGAAACTGAGCAGTGCTAGCCGGCTAGCTAACACATAAAATCAGAACCAACTCTTCTTGACTTCTTCTGTCAGCAAACTAAGCGGCAGGTAGCTTAGTGGGTAAGAGCGTTGTGCCAGTAACCGAAAGGTCGCTGGTTCTAATCCCCGAGCCGACTAGGTGAAAAATCTGTCGATGTGCCCTTAAGCAAGGCACTTAACCCTAATTGCTCATGTAAGTCGCTCTGGATAAGAGCGTCTGCCAAATGACTAAAAAAAAAAAAAAAGCGGCACGCATTCTATAGCAAGCTAAGTTAGCATAACTGCTAACACCAAAACAAACACAGGCTGTGCTGTGGAGTGGACTTTGGCAGCAGCAAAAGCAGTGGGTTATAGCTACTATTGCAAGCTAGTCTGCTTAGACATACACATTATTATTTTGAAAATGTTGACAACCCCTAACTGGCCACCTAATGTAGTAGCTAGCAGCTATGGCCAGCACCTAATGTAGTAGCTAGCAGCTATGGCCAGCACCAGCATGACTTCTGCAGCTGCAACAGGAGACAAACCCTCAGCTTCAGGCTCCAAGAAGAAAAATGAAAATAAGTTGGCTAGAGACGAGTTTAGTTTCCTGTCCAGTACCATGGGCATCATGTACAACCTGAGGACACAGGTGTGTGAGTGAGCTTGTGTCTAACAGTGTTTTCTGCAGGGTACTGTACATGATGTGATCATGGTGATGTGATCTTGGTGTTTCAGGGCAAACAGAGTGGTGCTAGCTGCTCTCGGTGTGTGTGTGTGTGTGTGTGTGTGTAACAGCGGTCGGTGTGTGTGTGTGTGTAACCTCTCCTGTGTGTGTAGGTGGGATGTGGTACCACCTGCTATCCCCAGAGGATTGGGAGGAGTTGGGAGAGAACAGTTGACTGCGACGTAAGAAACACGACTACAGGATTGCTCTGTTTGGCGGCTCCCATCCATAGTCCTGCAGATACTTCAACCCTAAGGTACACACACACATACACACCTATCAGATTACGTCCTTCAGTCAGAGCCAGTCTGTAGTCCATTTGTGTCATTCAAATATGTGGAGATGGTAACAAAATGGCTGAATCATTTCAAAAACGGTGTGTGTGTGTGTTGAGGACTACAGCTGGTCAGACATCCGTCCGTTTGAGAAGCGTCGTGATGCCACGGTGGTGTTCTGGGATATTGTTGTCTACATTCTGGGAGGATCTCAGCTGTTCCCCATAAAGAGGATGGACTGTTACAACATACTGAAGGACAACTGTTACTCCAAACGATGTACTGGAAGTGTGTGTGTGTGTGTGTGTGTGTGTGTGTGTGTGTGTGTGTGTGTGTGTGTGTGTGTGTGTGTGTGTGTGTGTGTTGTATTAGAGTCTGAAATCGGAGCAGTGTGACTTGTGTTGCAACACAGAGAAAGTTGTGTGTGTGTGTGTGTGTGTGTTCTAACCTTTTCTCTGTTGTAAACCAGGCCCCCTACACCACTGGACAGTAAAACACACACACACACACACACACACACTAGAGGACAGGGAGGTGTTAGGCTTATGGCTGATCTATATCAGCATTGTAATGTAATGTTCAATACAGAACATTGTATTGAAGTGTGTGTGTGTGTGCGCTAATTTTTGTCAGAGTGTGTCCCTGTGTCTCTGTCCGTCTCTCCCTCTAGGCTGCTCAGCGTGGAACCTGAGTGTTATGACACGCTGTGTGAGTCGTGGCGGACCAGCATGCTGATGCCTCATTGTAGCCACGGCAGAGTGGAGGCCAACGGCCTTATCTACAGTGCTTTCAGAAAGTATTCATACCTCTTGCCTTATTCCACATTTTGTTGTGTTACAGCCTGAATTCAAAATTGATTAAATTGATTTTTTCCCCTCACCCATCTACACACAATACCCCATAATGACAAAGTGAAAACATGTTTTTCGAAATCTTTGCAAATGTATTGAAAATGAAATACTGAAATATCTAATTTACATAAGTATTCACAACCCTGAGTCAATACATGTTAGAATCACCTTTGGCAGCGATTACAGCTGTGAATCTTTCTGGGTAACTCTGAGAGCTTTGCACACCTGGATTGTACAATATTTGCACATTATTATTAAAACAATTCTTCAAGGTCTGTTAAGTTGGTTGTTGATCATTGCTAGAAAGCCATTTTCAAGTCTTGCCATAGATTTTCAAGCCAATTTAAGTCAAAACTGTAACTAGGCCACTCAGGAACATTCAATGTCGTCTTGGTAAGCAACTCCAGTGTATATTTGGCCTTGTGTTTTAGGTTCTTGTCCTGCTGAAAGGTACATTTTTCTCCCAGTGTCTGTTGGAAAGCAGACTGAACCAGGTTTTCCTCTGTGCCTCTTTGCCTGTGCTTACCTCTATTCCGTTTCTTTTTATCCTAAAATACTCCCTAGTCCCTGCCAATGACAAGCATACCCATAACATGATGCAGCCACCACTATGCTTGAAAGTATGAAGAGTGGTACTCAGTGATGTGTTGTGTTGAATTTGTATTCAGGGCACAAAGTGAATTGCTTTGCCACATTTTTTGCAGTATTACTTTAGTGCCTTGTTGCAAAAAGGATGCATGTTTTGGAATATTTGTATTCTGTACAGGCTTCCTTCTTTACACTCTGTCAATTAGATTAGTATTGTGGAGTAACTACAATGTTGTGAATCCTTCCTCAGTTTTCTCCTATTACAGCCATTAAACTCTTAACTGTTTTAAAGTCACCATTGGCCTCATGGTGAAATCCCTGAGCGGTTTCCTTCCTCTCCGGCAACTGAGTTAAGAAGTACACCTGTATCTTTGTAGGGACTGGGTGTATGGATACACCATCCAAACTTTAATTAATAACTTCACCATGCTCAAAGGGATATTCAATGTCTGCCAATATGAGCCCTTTTTTGCGAGGCAATGGAAAACCTCCCTGGTCTTTGTGGTTGAATCTGAGTTAGAAATTCACTGCTCGACTGAGGGACCTTACAGATAATTGTATGTGTGGGGTACAGAGATGAGGTAGTCATTAAAATTTCAAGTTAAACACTATTATTGCACACAGAGTGAGTCCATGCAACTTATTATGTGACTTATTACGCAAAAATGTAGGCTTGCCATAACAAAGGGGTTGAATACTTACTGACAAAACATTTCAACTTTTAATTTTTTATTAATTTCTAAAATTTCTAAAAACATAATTCCACTTTGACATTTTGGGCTATTGTGTGTACACCTGCAACAAAAAAATCGCTATTTAATCCATTTTAAATTCAGGCTGTAACACAAAAAAAATGTGGAAAAAGTCAAGGGGTGTGAATACTTTCTGAAGGCACTCTATGTATGTACAGTGAGGGAAAAAAGTATTTGATCCCCTGCTGATTTTGTACGTTTTCCCACTGACAAAGAAATTATCAGTCAATAATTTTAATGCTAGGTTTATTTGAACATTGAGAGACAGAATAACAACAAAAAAATCCCCCAAAAATGTTATAAATGAATTTGCATTTTAATTAGGGAAATAAGTATTTGACCGCTCTGCAAAACATTACTTAGTACTTGGTGGCAAAACCCTTGTTGGCAATCACAGAGGTCAGACGTTGCTTGTAGTTGGCCACCAGGTTTGCACACATCTCAGGAGGGATTTTGTCCCACTCCTCTTTGCAGATCTTCTCCAAGTCATTAAGGTTTCAAGGCTGACGTTTGGCAACTCAAACCTTCAGCTCCCTCCACAGATTTTCTATGGGATTAAGGTCTGGAGCCACTCCAGGACCTTAATGTGCTTCTTCTTGAGCCACTCCTTTGTTGCCTTGGCCATGTGTTTTGGGTCATTGTCATGCTGGAATACCCATCCACGACCCATTTTCAATGCCCTGGCTGGGGGAAGGAGGTTCTCACCCAAGATTTGACGGTACATGGCCCTGTCCATCGTCCTTTTGATGCGGTGAAGTTGTCCTGTCCCCTTAGCAGAAAAACACCCCCAAAGCATAATGTTTCCACCTCCATGTTTGACGGTGGGGATGGTGTTCTTGGGGTCATAGGCAGCATTCCTCCCCCTCCAAACACGGCGAGTTGAGTTGATGCCAAAGAGCTGGATTTTGGTCTCATCTGACCACAACACTTTCACCCAGTTCTCCTCTGAATCATTCAGATGTTAATTGGCAAACTTCAGACGGGCATGTATATGTGCTTTCTTGAGCAGGGGGACCTTGCGGGCGCTGCAGGATTTCAGTCCTTCACGGCGTAGTGTGTTACCAATTGTTTTCTTGGTGACTATGGTCCCAGCTGCCTTGAGATCATTGACAAGATCCTCCCGTGTAGTTCTGGGCTGATTCCTCACCGTTCTCATGATCATTGCAACTCCACGAGGTGAGATCTTGCATGGAGCCCCAGGCCGAGGAAGATTGACAGTTATTTTGTGTTTCTTCCATTTGCGAATAATCACACCAACTGTTGTCACCTTCTCACCAAGCTGTTTGGCGATGGTCTTGTAGCCCATTCCAGCCTTTTGTAGGTCTACAATCTTGTCCCTGACATCCTTGGAGAGCTCTTTGGTCTTGGCCATGGTGGAGAGTTTGGAATCTGATTGATTGATTGCTTCTGTGGACAGGTGTCTTTTATACAGGTAACAAACTGAGATTAGGAGCATTCCTTTAAGAGTGTGCTCCTAATCTCAGCTCGCTACCTGTATAAAAGACACCTGGGAGCCAGAAATCTTTCTGATTGAGTGGGGGTCAAATACTTATTTCCCTCATTTAAATGCAAATCAATTTATAACATTTTTGACATGCATTTTTCTGCATTTTTTTGTTGTTATTCTGTCTCTCACTGTTCAAATAAACCTACTATTAAAATTATAGACTGATCATTTCATTGTCAGTGGGCAAACGTACAACATCAGCAGGGGATCAAATACTTTTTTCCCTCACTGTATGTATGTATGTATGTATGTATGAATGTATGTATGTATGTATGTATGTATGTACAGTGGGGGAAAAAAATATTTAGTCAGCCACCAATTGTGCAAGTTCTCCCACTTAAAAAGATGAGAGAGGCCTGTAATTTTCATCATAGGTACACGTCAACTATGACAGACAAATTGAGAATTTTTTTTCCAACATTAGGGAACACCTGTGCTTTCCATGACATAGACTGACCAGGTGAAAGCTATGATCCCTTATTGATGTCACTTGTTAAATCCTCTTCAATTATTGTATATTGTAGAAGGGGAAGATATTGGTTAAAGAAGGATTTTTAAGCCTTGAGACAATTGAGACATGGATTGTGTATGTGTGCCATTCAGAGGGTGAATGGGCTATGGTAGTAGGTGCCAGGCGCACCAGTTAGAGTTTCTGAAGAACTGCAATGCTGCTGTTTTTTTTAATGCTCAACACTTTACCATGTGTATCAAGAATGGTCCACCACCCAAAGGACATCCAGCCAACTTGACACAACTGTGGGAAGCATTGGAGTCAACATTGGCCAGCATCCCTGTGAAACGCTTTCGACACCTTTTAGAGTACATTTCCCGACAAATTGAAGCTGTTTTGAGGGCAAAAGGGGGTGCAACTCAATATTAGGAAGGCGTTCTTAATGTTTTGTACAGTCAATGTATGTATGTACAGTGCATTCGGAAAGTATTCTAACCCCTTCAATTTCGTTCTTTTGAGACTTTTTCAGAGAACATTTTCTTTTGATTGCAAGCTGTTTTTCCCCAATCATTGCACAAATAAATATACAACTAATTTTATAGAGACATTGGGGATTTTATCAGTGTAATCAGATCGAAAATATTAGGATATGTTATTGTCATTGAACTGACCAGATGTGTAAAATTGTGTTTCCTTTGCCTATGAATTGGACCGCTATTATGTTCTGTCATGCCGACTTTTAGCTGAGAATTTTTTTTGGCACGATAAAAAAACCTATTGCAGACCTCTGCTGTACACTAGTCTATTCTGGGCTCCCGAGTGGCGCAGCGGTCTAAGGCACTGCATCTCAGTGCTTGAGGCGTCACTACAGAATCACAACCGGCCGTGATTGGGAGTCCCATAGAGCGGCGCACAATTGGCCCAGCGTCGTCCGGGTTTGGCCGGTGTAGGCCGTCATTGTAAATAAGAATTTGTTCTTAACTGACTTGCCTAGTTAAATAACGGTTAAAATACATTATAGTTTAGTTGGGATAGGAGGGTTAGTGTCGTAGTAAATATATAATGTTATAGCTTGGTCTGACTAAAATCTTGTGCATGACCCATTTTGTGTTGGGCCTTTGTATTCAATACAATGCACAAAAGAGTCCTATCTTGTCAGCCTTATCAGCAGGTGGCTAAGGACAACACCCACGCCATAGGTCTCTCAGTTCTTCCAACTCACGAGTTCTTGCTCTGAGGACACACACACACACACCCCCACACACACACACACATACACACACACACACACATACACACACACACACACCAATGCAACAGTGATACTAACCTGGAGGGGACCTCGCCCAACTCATCAGGACCAATCAGAAGATCAGAACTACTAGATTCAACCTACTTCATTTTATTGTATAAAATGTCAGCACACAATGTTTCGGGGCTCTCTCAGATATCTCCCTACGAGATTGACGAACGGGTCCGTGCACGCGATTCCAGATATCTTTACCTCTGAATAAACTGCCTTATATTATACCATTATCCACCTTGTCCAAAAGTCTCTACTTGGTCTCCGTTCTCCAGTAAACTTGTTTTATCAACATTAGTCATTTTTTTGTCTCGCCTAGGGCGGCAGAACGTCCAGGGCACATACATTTTTTGGGTTCACGTGCGTGGGAGGTCCGTACCGGGTAGAAATTAAATCTACTTTCAACCCTGATATAAACTATGTACTCTTTTCTACACTATACATTATTATTATTCTGGAGAATGGCTGTGTCGCTGACCAATGCCGCCATGGAAAAACATACGCTATTGGTGCCTTCAAGACAACTGGGAACTCGGAAGAATACGAGGTCAATTCATGACGTCAGTGATCTTCAGGTCGGAGAGTCGTTACTCGAGAAAGATGCCTGAGTTTCCGACTTGGAATTCCGAGTTGGATGACCATTCAAAACGATTTTTCCCAGTCACAGCTCGTTTTTTCCACGAGTTCCCAGTTGTCTTAAACGGATTGAAGTCAGAGATTTCCGAGTTCCGAGTTGTTTTGAATGCAGCATTAATATCTGATTTTTAAACCTAACCTTAACCACACTGCTAACATTATTACTAACCATAATTAACTAATGACAACCCAGTTGTATTGAAAACACACCAGTTTCACTTCAAAACAATTTACCCTAGCCACATGCCAAGTTTACTTTCTTCTACGTCAGGACAGGAGCGGTACCTTGGGAGATTTAGTTCATTCGTCAGTAACGAAGGCGATGACCTTCTAATCTACTTGCTAGCTGTTCATTGTATAAAAAAACAACACAAGAAAATCTCGTTTTATTACTCTAATCGAAGATTTTATGTAAAAGAGATAATGGCGCCTTGCCATGCATCAGTTCCAGTGAATGTATGTATATATTATCAGTTCACACTTCAGCTGATCTGTGTCAGACAGTGGAGTTTTGCTTCTATCTGCTGGACATAGAGAGTGAACACCTGAATCAATTTGTATTTTTGAAAAATTCTCCCGTTCTATCGCGTGTTTTGGGAAGTTGCACATAGCGTGTGGGCGAGGCTGTCTTGCAGCCGTAACAGCAATTAAGCGGGCTAGTTTTCCACCCGTTATTATCGGCGTTATAATGGCGACAGCGTCTGGAGGACCGAATCTTGTGGCTCCTGGGACCAGCCAGAGTCCACGCACTACCACAGCACAGCGAAAGAAAAACGGAAATCTGTCCGCGAGGTTTTGGGAGAGCCCCGATACCCTGGCTCAGCTCGAGACTGTCCGACAGTGGATCGGGAAGCACTACAAAAAGGTGCGTGAGCTAACACTAGCATAGCGGCTAACTCCACTGTTGATTCGGACTAAATGAAAACTAGGCAGTCTCTCACCACTTTGTTACTAACTGTTTATTAAAAACATTTGCTGTATGCGGTAACATCAACATCAACCTTATCCAGCTATCTGAGGTTGGAAGCTAGCTAACAAGATGGCTAGTACACTAACGTTAGCTCTTTTTACAAGCTAATTCTGTTACATTATGACCTGTTTTTACACTTATTGCTAATGTGCTCCATATTTAGTACTGACTGCTGCGGACAGTATGACGTAGCTAGATGCTCAAGCTATACTAGATGTCTGACTGTTGGCTATCTATACTAGTTACATGTCCTTTTGGATTACTCTGTGTGTAAGGATGACTCTGTGTGTGTGTGTGCGCAGTATGTGCAGGCAGACTCTCCATCCTGCCCGGCTCTAGCTTCCCTCACACTGCAGCTGCTACAGTTCCAGGAAGAGGTTCTTGGCAGAAGTGCAGACAAACCCACACTCACCAAGCTACCTGTGAGTACACACACACGCGCACACTAACACATACTCTCAACCCATGCTCACCAAACTGCCCCTGGGTGTACTCCCCTCTAGTCTCAGTGCTTCCTGGACCTGCTGCCTGGAGGCGGGCTTTGCCACATCCTTGGCTCCGCCTACAAGTTCAAGATGGATCAGGGCTGGTGAGTGACAGATCTTATTCCCTATCTTGTACCTCCTATCCACTACCTTCTACCTCTATCAGGGCTTGTGAGTGACACCTCCGGGCCACGTCCCATTTCAGCCCCTGCTTGGTGATCTGCATGGCACTATACCTCAAGTGTGTGCTTATGACACAGAAAGCATTTCACTGAGACCCTCCACCCTTTCTCCACTCTTCCTTATTTCCATTTCCTTTATCCCTTTCTCCCTCCCCCAGGAGAAGGTTTGACCTACAGAACTCCTCTAGGACGGACCATAACTTAGAGATGTTTACTACCCTGGAGAAGAACCTGGTCCAGAATAGCTGTCTTTCGAGGCCCGTGGTGTATGTGGACCAGGAGGTGGATCAGAACCTGAACAGCAGACTGGCTGACATCATCACCAAACACCAGGTGAGGGAGGGGGATTTATGTAATATTGCCAGAATGGTGGGTAATATTGTTTTCTCTCTTGGTTAATGTAGTTGTCTGTCTCAGGGTTCGTTGACTGAGGACAGAACCCAGGCCTCTCACCACATCTACCCCCGTCCAGCCGTTACAGATCACGGTCAGTGCGCGTATGTGTTCATAGTCGGTGTTGACAGCTATGACCCCAATTTCCATTTTAAGTGACCGTGTGTGTCTACTGATTGTTCCAGATGAGTGGGTGCGTCCCATCATGCGGAAAAACAAGCATGTGTTGGTGCACTGGGGAAGGCACCCTGACAGGTAACACACACACACACACACACACACACACACACACCATAATCATGTGTATGACTGTGTTTGTGTTTCATGTAGCTACGATAGCTGGCTGTCCTCTAGTGATGTAGAGGGAGAGGTGGAGGAACCACCACACACACACAGACCTTGGAGGGTAAGAACACACACATACTAGGGCTGTCCTTTGACCCCCCCAAAAAATATTGGTCGACCGAGAGTCGTTTGTTCTTTCGACCAATTGATTGGTCTCAATTTTAAAACTTGTATTTTTCCATATGTAGACGCATCCTATGTGTTTTAATCAAATCAACTATATGCACTGAGCTTGTCTGATGCTTTAAACGCACTGTTTGATGAAATAATTAAGACACACACATGACTAGAGGGAGTCCGACCGCAATTAAATTGAGTGTGCCAGGCGGGGCTCAGACTTGCTGTGTTAAAAAAACGACAGCGAGTGACTGTGTGACTAGCACCCCGTTGTCTCTCTCTCCTCCCTGCTGCAGCGACCACCACAGAACGTCAACCGTGTTTTTATCACGCTGTCCGTGTTGCTGAAGCTGCAACATAATTACAGCCGTTTCTGACTGAAATGTTCTGTTACCGAAATCTCTAATTCCCTCAACCCTTGCTCTCTTTACGTGACACATGTATGCATTGCATGCACGTGTCCAGTAGGGCCTGACCTATAGCATATCGTGGGGCGGCAGGTAGCTTAGTGGTTAAGAGCGTTGTGCCAGTAACCGAAAGGTCGCTGGTTCTAATCCCCGAGCCGACTAGGTGAAAAATCTGTCTGTGCCCTTGAGCAAGGCACTTAACCCTAATTGCTCATGTAAGTCGCTCTGGATAAGAGCATCTGCTAAATGACACCCCAAAAAAAAAAATATATATATATCATAATCACATCAATAAATTGGTTATAACAAACTCTGAACACCATAACAAGTGACAGCAAAATGGATGCAGAGGACGTGACAAATAAACTTGAAACGGGGGAATGTTTACTGGTTTCTCAGGAGGTAAAGGGGAATGTTTACTGGTTTCTCAGGAGGTAAAGGGGAATGTTTACTGGTTTCTCAGGAGGTAAAGGGGAATGTTTACTGGTTTCTCAGGAGGTAAATGGGAATGTTTACTGGTTGCACAGGAGGTAAAGGGGAATTCAGATGTGTGGAATAAATTTGACTAGTTGTGGAAAATAGTGGAGATCAAGAAAAATAAGTTAAGGAGCAAGCGCTGCATGCATGTTATGTGTGCCGAACAGGATCAGATTAGAACAATGGAAACCACACTAAATAAAAGCGTACCAGAGAGTCTGTTGTAAAGATAATGTAGTTATTTGTAAAGCCTTTATTACAGCAAAGACTATACGGTCGCATTCATCGTGAGTGCAATTTCCGAAATGGAAAGGTTTATTCATTGTTTACGCTAATTATTCAAGGATCGCTTTATTTTATTTTAGAAACTAAAATCCTTGATTTTTGGATTTCTTTCATGAATGACTCGTATGCTTGTGTGATGACATAGCCAATATAACTATTGAAATATAGGCCTAAGTAATTTACGATGTTAAAGACTAAACAGGATGCGCTCTTAGGCCTACAGCTCGATGGTGGTCACGCAAGGTTGCTATACTAAGCCTACTAATGATAATGACATCATTTATAATGATAATGATGATCATAATAATAATAGTAAAAATAATAATAATAGTAAAAATAACAAGGAGATCATGAAAAAGGAGGGTTATTATTATTTTCTTGACGTTTTGGAACAGTGTAAACAACACTAAATAACGTATAAATAATACCAGAGAGGCTGTTCTAACGAAAAAAACGTGTGTAGCTATGGTTGCGTGAGGCTTGGCGCTCACGGAATCAGTAGACTATTAAACAAACACTCATACGGGCAACAGAAGCAGGATCTGTCTTATTTCTGTAGATAGAGTGGGGAAAAAAAGTATTTAGTCAGCCACCAATTGTGCAAGTTCTCTCACTTAAAAAGATGAGAGAGGCCTGTAATTTTCATCATAGGTACACGTCAACTATGACAGACGAAATGAGACAAAAAAATCGAGAAAATCACATTGTAGGATTTTTAATGAATTTATTTGCAAATGATGGTGGAAAATAAGTATTTGGTCAATAACAAAAGTTTCTCAATACTTTGTTATATACCCTTTGTTGGCAATGACACAGGTCAAACGTTTTCTGTAAGTCTTCACAAGGTTTTCACACACTGTTGCTGGTATTTTGGCCCATTCCTCCATGCAGATCTCCTCTAGAGCAGTGATGTTTTGGGGCTGTCGCTGGGCAACACAGACTTTCAACTCCCGCCAAAGATTTTCTATGGGGTTGAGATCTGGAGACTGGCTAGGCCACTCCAGGACCTTGAAATGCTTCTTACGAAGCCACTCCTTCGTTGCCCGGGCGATGTGTTTGGGATCATTGTCATGCTGAAAGACCCAGCCACGTTTCATCTTCAATGCCCTTGCTGATGGAAGGAGGTTTTCACTCAAAATCTCACGATATATGGCCCCATTCATTCTTTCCTTTACACGGATCAGTCATCCTGGTCCCTTTGCAGAAAAACAGCCCCAAAGCATGATGTTTCCACCCCCATGCTTAACAGTAGGTATGGTGTTCTTTGGATGCAACTCAGCATTCTTTGTCCTCCAAACACAACGAGTTGAGTTTTTACCAAAAAGTTCTATTTTGGTTTCATCTGACCATATGACATTCTCCCAATCCTCTTCTGGATCATCCAAATGCACTCTAGCAAACTTCAGACGGGCCTGGACATGTACTGGCTTAAGCAGGGGGACACGTCTGGCACTGCAGGATTTGAGTCCCTGGCGGCGTAGTGTGTTACTGATGGTAGGCTTTGTTACTTTGGTCCCAGCTCTCTGCAGGTCATTCACTAGGTCCCCCCGTGTGGTTCTGGGATTTTTGCTCACTGTTCTTGTGATCATTTTGACCCCACGGGGTGAGATCTTGCGTGGAGACCCAGATCGAGGGAAATTATCAGTGGTCTTGTATGTCTTCCATTTCCTAATAATTGCTCACACAGTTGATTTCTTCAAACCAAGCTGCTTACCTATTGCAGATTCAGTCTTCCCAGCCTGGTGCAGGTCTACAATTTTGTTTCTGGTGTCCTTTGACAGCTCTTTGGTCTTGGCCATAGTGGAGTTTGGAGTGTGACTGTTTGAGGTTGTGGACAGGTGTCTTTTATACTGATAACAAGTTCAAACAGGTGCCATTAATACAGGTAACGAGTGGAGGACAGAGGAGCCTCTTAAAGAAGAAGTTACAGGTCTGTGAGAGCCAGAAATCTTGCTTGTTTGTAGGTGACCAAATACTTATTTTCCACCATAATTTGCAAATAAATTCATTAAAAATCCTACAATATGATTTTCTGGATTTTTTTTTCCTCAATTTGTCTGTCATAGTTGACGTGTACCTATGATGAAAATTACAGGCCTCTCTCATCTTTTTAAGTGGGAGAACTTGCACAATTGGTGTCTGACTAAATACTTTCCCCCCCATAAATGGATGATTTATAAAGCCAGGCATGTTTAACAGGTAGGCTATTGATTATATACCTAATCAAGTTGGCATTTCCTCTCTCCTCACTTTTCTTAGAAAATTAAGGCAATAGCTGTTTTCACATCTCCTAACTCCACTGCTGCCTCCGCCCCATTGTTCTCAACACCAATATGCTGGTTAACTTAGCTATTATGCACATAGCAACATGGTCTCGGAAAAGGCGCCAATTCAACAGCGCACTGATGTTTCAGAACGCTGGAGAAAGCGCATTTGTTATAAAATAATATTATTCTTATTAGTGATGCACCATTGTTCTTATGTAATATAACCATATACAGTTTCAGTAGCACGTCTTAGAGTGATGGACTGTACCACCCCCACGGCCTCCACAGTGGATCAGTCCACTCAGACAGGAGCCAATCAGACAGGTGTCTTGTGCACCATTATCTTTTTTTTAAATTATTTTTTTGCTACTGCTCAACTAAAGAAATCTCAGTCGACCATCAGCCTATTGACCAAACAATCGACCAGTCAACTAAATTGGGTCAGCCCTAACACACACACACACCACACACACACTTCTATGGCTATTTCCCACAAGTGTTGAATGTGTGTGTGTGTGTGTGTGTACAGGTGCATGCAGGCTGGGTGTTGGATACGGAGGTGTATAATGAATGGATGAATGAAGAAGACTACTTGTTAAATGACAGAAACGTTCCTCTCATCCTCCGCCGGAGAGTCCACCTCACAGACCAACAGGTGTGTGTCTGTGTCTCAGTGTGTGTCTGTGTCTCAGTGTGTGTGTGTCTCTGTGTGTTTCTGTGTTTCTGTGTCTCAATCGTCTGTGTCTCTGTGTGTGTCTATGTGTGTGTGTGTGTGTGTGTGTGTGTCTGTGTCTCAGTGTCTGTGCCTCAGTGTCCCAGTGTGTTTCTGTTTCTGTCTGTGTGTTTCTGTGTCACAGTCTCTCTGTGTCTCCGTCTGTCTGTCTCAGTCTGTGTGTTTCTGTGTCTCAGTGTCTGTGTGTTTCTGTGTCTCAGTCGTCTGTGTCTCTGTGTGTGTCTCTCTGTGTGTCTCTGTGTGTGTGTGTGTGTCTCAGTGTGTGTGTCTGTGTCTCAGTGTCTGTGCCTCAGTGTCCCAGTGTGTTTCTGTTTCTGTCTGTGTGTTTCTGTGTCACAGTCTCTCTGTGTCTCTGTCTGTCTGTCTGTCTGTGTCTCAGTCTGTGTGTTTCTGTGTCTGTTTGTTTCTGTGTGTTTCTGTGTCTTTGTGTGTTTCTGTGTCTCAGTCGTCTGTGTCTGTCTGTCTGTGTGTGTCTCTGTGTGTGTGTCTGTCTCAGTGTGTGTCTGTCTCAGTGTGTGTCTGTGTCTCAGTGTGTGTGTGTCTGTGTCTCAGTGTGTCTGTGTGTTTCTGTGTGTTTCTGTGTCTTTGTGTGTTTCTGTGTCTGTGTGTTTCTGTCTGTCTGTGTGTCTGTCTGTCTGTCTGTGTCTCAGTCTGTGTGTATGTGTGTGTGTCTGTGTCTCTGTGTGTGTGTCTGTGTGTGTGTGTTTCTGTGTCTGCCACAGTGTGTGTATGTCTGTGCCTCAGTGTGTGTGTCTCTGTCTCTGTGTCTCAGTGTGTATGTGCGAGAGATCCTGTTTCTCAGTGCTGAGTGTGTGCTGGTGAAATTGGTGTGTGTGTGTGATGTCCTCTCTCCTCAATCTTTAACCGAGGCCTGTGTGATGTCCTCTCTCCTCAATCTTTAACCGAGGCCTGTGTGATGTCCTCTCTCCTCAATCTTTAACCGAGGCCTGTGTGATGTCCTCAATCTTTAACCGAGGCCTGTGTGATGTCCTCTCTCCTCAATCTTTAACCGAGGCTTGTGTGATGTCCTCTCTCCTCAATCTTTAACCGAGGCTTGTGTGATGTCCTCAATCTTTAACCGAGGCCTGTGTGATGTCCTCTCTCCTCAATCTTTAACCGAGGCCTGTGTGATGTCCTCAATCTTTAACCGAGGCCTGTGTGATGTCCTCAATCTTTAACCAAGGCCTGTGTGATGTCCTCTCTCCTCAATCTTTAACCGAGGCTTGTGTGATGTCCTCTCTCCTCAATCTTTAACCGAGGCTTGTGTGATGTCCTCTCTCCTCAATCTTTAACCGAGGCCTGTGTGATGTCCTCTCTCCTCAATCTTTAACCGAGGCCTGTGTGATGTCCTCAATCTTTAACCGAGGCCTGTGTGATGTCCTCAATCTTTAACCGAGGCCTGTGTGATGTCCTCTCCTCAATCTTTAACTGAGCCCTGTGTGATGTCCTCTCTCCTCAATCTTTAACTGAGCCCTGTGTGATGTCCTCTCTCCTCAATCTTTAACTGAGGCCTGTGTGATGTCCTCTCTCCTCAATCTTTAACCGAGGCCTGTGTGATGTCCTCAATCTTTAACCGAGGCCTGTGTGATGTCCTCAATCTTTAACCGAGGCCTGTGTGATGTCCTCTCCTCAATCTTTAACTGAGGCCTGTGTGATGTCCTCTCTCCTCAATCTTTAACTGAGGCCTGTGTGAGCCACTTTCTAAGAGTTGATACGTCCTCACTATACCCCTTCTCTGATCACTCCTCTCTCCCCCTCCCTCCCGTCCTGTCTCCCCCTCCCACTCTCCATCAGGACCTTAAGTTTACTCCAGTGAAGAAGAGAATACGCTCCCCCTCTCCTCCCTCTTCCGACGGCAGAAAGAAAGGAGGAAAGAAGAGGTAAAGTTGACCTATTGTCCCTTTCTCCCTCTAACTCTTCTACCCTCCTCATTGGCCCTTTCTCCCTCTGACCCCCTCTTCCATCCCTATTGGCCCTTTCTCCCTCTGACCCCTCTTCCATCCCTATTGGCCCTTTCTCCCTTTAACCCTTCTTCCATCCCTATTGGCCCTTTCTCCCTCTAACTCTTCCATCCCTATTGGCCCTTTCTCCCTCTAACCCTTCTACCCTCCTCATTGGCCCTTTCTCCCTCTGACCCCTCTTCCATCCCTATTGGCCCTTTCTCCCTCTAACTCTTCCATCCCTATTGGCCCTTTCTCCCTCTAACCCTTCTACCCTCCTCATTGGCCCTTTCTCCCTCTGACCCCTCTTCCATCCCTATTGGCCCTTTCTCCCTCTGACCCCTCTTCCATCCCTATTGGCCCTTTCTCCCTTTAACCCTTCTTCCATCCCTATTGGCCCTTTCTCCCTATCACCCCTCTTCCATCCCTATTGGCCCTTTCTCCCTTTAACCCTTCTTCCATCCCTATTGGCCCTTTCTCCCTCTGACCCCTCTTCCATCCCTATTGGCCATTTCTCCCTTTAACCCTTCTTCCATCCCTATTGGCCCTTTCTCCCTCTGACCCCTCTTCCATCCCTATTGGCCCTTTCTCCCTCTGACCCCTTCTTCCATCCCTATTGGCCCTTTCTCCCTCTGACCCTTCTACCCTCCTCATTGGCCCTTTCTCCCTCTGACCCCTCTTCCATCCCTATTGGCCCTTTCTCCCTTTAACCCTTCTTCCATCCCTATTGGCCCTTTCTCCCTCTGACCCCTCTTCCATCCCTATTGGCCCTTTCTCCCTTTAACCCCTCTTCCATCCCTATTGGCCCTTTCTCCCTCTGACCCTTCTACCCTCCTCATTGGCCCTTTCTCCCTCTGACCCCTTCTTCC
This sequence comes from Coregonus lavaretus, assembly GCF_964263955.1. Lineage (NCBI taxonomy): Eukaryota > Metazoa > Chordata > Actinopteri > Salmoniformes > Salmonidae > Coregonus > Coregonus lavaretus. The sequence continues at coordinate 5,144,104 of NC_139994.1, forward strand.
ATCCCTATTGGCCCTTTCTCCCTCTGACCCCTCTTCCATCCCTCCTCATTGGCCCCTTCTCCCTCTAACCCTTCCCTCACTAGTGGTGGGTCTAAGAGGCGTGGCCCAAAGGAGGAAGAGGAGGTGGTAGAGGAGGATCTGACTAAAGATATGGAGGATCCAACACCTGTCCCTAATATGGAGGAAATTGTACTGCCTAAGAATGGTACACACAAACACACACTCATCCAACACACACACACACACACACACACACACACACACACACACACACACACACACATATACAGTTGAAGTCGGAAGTTTACATACACCTTAGCCAAATACATTTAAACTCCGTTTTTCACAATTCCTGACATTTAATCCTAGTAAAAATTCCCTGTCTTAGGTCAATTAGGATCACCACTTTATTTTAAGAAGGTGAAATGTCAGAATAATAGTAGAGAGAATTATTTATTTCAGCTTTTATTTCTTTCATCACGTTCCCAGTAGGTCAGAATTTTACATACACTCAATTAGTATTTGGTAGCATTGCCTTTAAATTGTTTAACTTGGGTCAAACGTTTCGGGTAGCCTTCCACAAGCTTCCCACAATAAGTTGGGTGAATTTTGGCCCATTCCTCCTGACAGAGCTGGTGTAACTGAGTCAGGTTTGTAGGCCTCCTTGCTCGCACACGCTTTTTCAGTTCTGCCCACACATTTTCTATAGGATTGAGGTCAGGGCTTTGTGATGGCCACTCCAATACCTTGACTTTGTTGTCCTTAAGCCATTTTGCCACAACTTTGGAAGTATTCTTGGGGTCATTGTCCATTTGGAAGACCCATTTGCGACCAAGCTTTAACTTCCTGACTGATGTCTTGAGATATTGCTTCAATATATCCACATAATTTTCCTTACTCATTATGCCATCTATTTTGTGAAGTGCACCAGTCCCTCCTGCAGCAAAGCACCCCCACAGCATGATGCTGCCACCCCCGTGCTTCACGGTTGGGATGGTGTTCTTCGGCTTGCAAGCATCCCCCTTTTTTCTCCAAACATAACGATGGTCATTATGGCCAAACAGTTCTATTTTTGTTTCATCAGACCAGAGGACATTTCTCCAAAAAGTACGATCTTTGTCCCCATGTGCAGTTGCAAACCGTAGTCTGGCTTTTTTATGGTGGTTTTGGAGCAGTGGCTTCTTCCTTGCTGAGCGGCCTTTCAGGTTATGTCGATATAGGACTCGTTTTACTGTGGATATAGATACTTTTGTAACTGTTTCCTCCAGCATCTTCACAAGGTCCTTTGCTGTTGTTCTGGGATTGATTTGCAATTTCCGCACCAAAGTATGTTCATCTCTAGGAGACAGAACGCGTCTCCTTCCTGAGCGGTATGACGGCTTCGTGGTCCCATGGTGTTTATACTTGCGTACTATTGTTTGTACAGATGAACGTGGTACCTTCAGGCGTTTGGAAATTGCTCCCAAGGATGAACCAGACTTGTGGAGGTCTACAATGTTTTTTCTGAGGTCTTGGCTGATTTATTTTGATTTTCCCATGATGTCAAGCAAAGAGGTACTGAGTTTGAAGGTAGGCCTTGAAATACATCCACAGGTACACCTCCAATTGACTCAAATGATGTCAATTATCCTATCAGAAGCTTCTAAAGCCATGGCATCATTTTCTGGAATTTTCCAAGCTGTTTAAAGGCACAGTCAACTTAGTGTATGTAAACTTCTGACCCACTGGAATTGTGATACAGTGAATCATAAGTGAAATAATCTGTCTGTAAGCAATTGTTGGAAAAATGACTTGTGTCATGCACAAAGTAGACTTGCCAAAACTATAGTTTGTTAACAAGCCATTTGTGGAGTGGTTGAAAAACGAGTTTTAATGACTCCAACCTAAGTGTATGTAAACTTCCGACTTCAACTGTATACACATTCACACCAGATGTTGTTGACTTGTTGACTCTCTGTCTGCAGTAAACCCGAAGAAGGACAGTGAGAACACTCCTGTCAAAGGAGGGGTGATGACTGACCTGGGTGAGAGCGACAGCGTGTGTTTCTCTGTGTGTGTGTGTGTGTGTAGTTGTGTAACTCCTCCTCTCATCCCTCTGTTATTCTCTTTGTCAGATGAAATCGAGGATGACTCTTTGCTTCCTGGAGGAAGGGTAACTATAAAATTCGAATGTATGGCATTTTATACAATCACTTTATATAATTTTACTAGGACTTAGTATGTCTGTACCATCCATATAGCTGTGTGTGTATTGGTGTGTGTGTGTGTGTGTGTGTGTGTGTAGGAGGATGATGAGGAGGGCAGAGAAGGGCTGCGTCTATCAGACGGAGAAGACAACATCACAGAACAAACACACCACATTATCGTCCCCTCCTACACTGCCTGGTTCAACTATAACTGGTGAGTACACACACTCACACACACACACACACACTCTCAAACACACACACACACACACACACACACACACTCTCTCAAACACACACACTCACACACACACTCTCTCAAACACACACTCACACACACTCTCAAACACACACACACACACACACACACACACACGTCACACACACACACACTCTCAAACACACACACACACACACACACACACACACACACACACTCACTCACTCTCTCAAACACACACACACACTCTCAAACACACACACACACACACACTCTCAAACACACACACACACACTCACACACACTCTCAAACACACACGTCACAAACACACACACACTCTCAAACACACACACACACACTCTCAAACACACACACACTCTCTCAAACACACACTCAAACACACACACACACACACACACTCTCAAACACACACACACACACTCTCAAACACACACACAAACACACACACACTCTCAAATACACACACACCCACACACACACACACACACAAACACACTCTGAAACACACACACACTCTCAACCACACACAAATTCCAAAATGAGCGTTCTTTGTTGTGTTCGTTAAACCAAACAGTGTGTCTATGTTCCAGTGTTCACCAGATCGAGAAACGAGCGCTACCGGAGTACTTTAACGGAAAGAACAAGTCCAAATCTCCAGAGATGTGAGGAGCAATTTCACGTGTTCCCCAGGGTTCAGTTCTTGGACCCCTGCTGTTTTCTTCAGACGTGACTGTACCCCTTGGAGACATAATGAACACTGTGTGTGTGTGTGTGTTTGTGTGTGTGTAGATACCTGGCGTACCGTAACTTCATGATCGATTCGTACCGGCTGAACCCCCAGGAGTACCTCAGCTCCACCTCCTGCAGAAGGAACCTGACGGGAGACGTCTGCGCCGTCATGAGGTGTACTAGGAAGTTCAAAACACCACTTAGTGTGTGTTTTCTATCAGTGTATATATTCTAACTCTATATCTGTGTGTGTGTGTGTGTGTGTGTGTGTGTGTGTATATTCTAACTCTGTAACTGTGTGTGTGTGTTGTAACTGTGTGTGTAGGGTCCATGCGTTGTTGGAGCAGTGGGGGTTAGTGAACTACCAGGTGGATGCAGAGATCAGACCTCTCCCTATGGGACCCCCTCCCACCCCTCACTTCAACACACTGGCTGATACACCCTCAGGACTGGCCCCGCTACAGCACAGACCACTACAGGTAACACACACACACATTTATGTATTCAAAATCATAGACTATAAAGGTGAAATTATTGAGGTGATTTTTACCGTTAAATTGACAGCCTGTATCCTCACTGTGTTATGACTAGAAGATCCTCTCAAATCTCTCCCCCTCCCTCTCTCTCCTCCCCTCCATCCATCCATCCCTCCCTCCCTCTCTCTCCCCCTCTATCCCTCCCTTCACATCTCCCTCTCCAGGTGTCCTACTCCCAGCAGATGTTGTTCTTCCCAGAGAGGAGTGTAGAGAAGCCCTCAGACTCTCAGAACTTTGGCCTCAGAACAGACCTGTACACCAGGAAACACCCAAAGAGTAAAGGAACCAGTTCAGGGAGGGATTGGACAGAACAGGAGACCCTCCTACTGTTGGAGGTGAGCCAATCATCTCTCAGCTGATGTTCCCTCCACCAATCAGAAAGGTTATATGTTATCTGGCCTATAATCTTTTTCTTCTATTTTTCTCATGCCTATCCATCTCTTACCTCCCACATTTCTCTACCTCCCATGCCCCCCTTGTTCTCCTCCCTCTCTCTCTCACTCTCCCTCTCTCATTCCATCTATCCATCCCAGGCATTAGAGGTGTATAGAGATGACTGGAACAAGGTGTCTGAACACGTAGGGTCTCGTACCCAGGATGAGTGCATCCTTCACTTCCTGCGTCTGCCAATAGAAGACCCCTATCTGGAGGACTCTGCCTCCTCACTCGGCCCATTGGCCTACCAGCCCGTTCCCTTCAGCCAGTCAGAGAACCCAGTGATGAGCACTGTGGCGTTCTTAGCATCCGTGGTCGATCCCAGAGTCGCCGCTGCCGCCGCCAAGGCTGCCCTGGGTACGTGTGTGTGTGTGTGTGTGTATGTGTGTTTGTTTTACTCAGTTTGTGTGTTAACCCAGTTTCTGTCTCTGTAGAGGAGTTTTGTCGTGTCCGTGAGGAGGCTGACAAGGTTCTGGAGTTCCCTGCCCTCAAGGAGGCTGAGAAGACAGGTATGAGTCTGAAACACGGCAGACACACACGTACACACCAGGTTTTCCACTAGGAAAATGTAGCGGCGGACATTTGACCGGCAGCATTTTAATTTAATGGACATTTGAGACATTTACCGGACCCATATGCATTCGGTGCGTAACCTGATTAGGGCATCCACCTAAGGTGGTCAGAATGACAGATATCACATTTAGATGATGGTAATTCATAATAACAGAACAGGCAACTCGAGGATGCAACGGTGTGCGTCCTTCTTACCGAATTCCGATGCGCATTTGAAGATGTTAATATACATCTTCAATAACTGTCCATAACTGTCCACATTTTACTTTTCCTCAGCCAACAAGACGAGTAACTAACAGCAAAATCACTAGCCTATGTCAATCTACTATCCCCCATAGTAGAAAAGTTGACCTGTTCTGTTGGTCAGCTTGTCGTTCTGCGCGACAAAGAAATAGCCTGTTCCAAACAGACTCTGGGACAGTTGTGGGAGGATAGATCCCAAAGTCATCCAACCAGTAGGCCTCGGCTACATAAAACAATAACTAGCAATGAGTCTGATGTAACAGATCAGAACGTTTAGCTTTAAAATGTTGATACACAATTATTTATTCACATTATAAGCTCAGCAATGTGCACAAGGCAGGAGGCTACGTGCGAATGTTTGTTCCATAATGCAATTAGCGGGAAAACACCATTGTCAAAAGCGCAAATGCGAGCTGTTTCATGTGACAAAGATGAAAATATCCATTCGAAATGTTGAAAGGGGTGAGATCTAAAGATGCAACAACTAGGATGGGTTGCTAATATGACTAGGTTTGTGTCTTTGGCTACTGGACAATGAAAGGAAGTTGATTTAAAAACCAATAGAACATGAGTGAAATAGGCTTCTTGTTTCAATGGCATATGGAAGTCTTGATAAAATAATTCCCTCCATGTCGGATTTTACTTTGACGCAAGGGAAGCATAACGACTATACACATGCGGCAATTTAATTCCACTAAATTATGCAAAGTAACGTATAGACCGATAAGCACGACCGGTCAAATGTATTTCCATCAATGAATAGGCTAAAAATCATTATTTTGCAATGGGATTTTTCTTCTTCTCCTGGACAGTTGGCCAGCGGAAGTTTTTATTTATCAGCTTAACTTTTTTTTTTATCGTCCAAAAGCCATCTGTTACCGGAAACCCTGGTACACACATACACACTCCAAAACCCTCAGACTCTGTGCAGCAGAGAATCCTTCCATCATCCTGTAAGATTGAGATCACTTTATTGGTCAATTGCACACAAGGTCCAACCGAAATTTGACATCCGCTTTTAACCCAACCCCCCCCCCGAAAGAAATATGCATACACATACAGTGCCTTGCAAAATTATTCATCCCCCTTGGCGTTTTTCCTATTTTGTTGCAATACAACCTGTAATTTAAATGGATTTGTATTTCATGTAATGGACATACACAAAATAGTCAAAATTGGTGAAGTGAAATGTAAAAAATTACTTGTTTAAAAAAAATTCTAAATAATGGAAAATTGGTGCGTGCATATATATTCACCCCCTTTGCTATGAAGCCCCTCAATAAGATATGGTGCAACAAATTACCTTTAGAAGTCACATTACATTTACATTTTAGTCATTTAGCAGACGCTCTTATCCAGAGCGACTTACAGTTAGTGAGTGCGTACATTATATTTGTATTTTTTCATACTGGCCCCCCGTGGGAAATATATTTATTTAACATATATTAGTTAAATAAAGTCCACCTGTGTGCAATCTAAGTGTCACATGATCTCAGTATATATACACCTGTTCTGAAAGACCCCAGAGTCTGCAACACCATTAAGCAAGGGATACCACCAAGCAAGCGGCACCATGAAGACCAAGGAGCTCTCCAAACAGGTCAGGGACAAAATTGTGGAGAAGTGGCTGGGTTATAAAAAAATATCAGAAACTTTGAACATCCCACGGAGCACCATTTTAAATCCATTATAAAAAAATTGAAAGAATATGGCACCACAACAAACCTGCCAAGAGAGGGCCGCCCACCAAAACTCACGGACCAGGCAAGGAGGGCATTAATAAGAGATTCAACAAAGAGACCAAAGTTAACCCTGAAGGAGCTGCAAAGCTCCACAGCGGAGATTGGAGTATCTGTCCATAGGACCACTTTAAGTCGTACACTCCACAGAGCTGGGCTTTACGGAGTGGCCAGAAAAAAGCCATTGCTTAAAGAAAAAAATAAGGAAACGCATTTGGTGTTCGCCAAAAGGCATGTGGGAGACTCCCCAAATATATGGAAGAAGGTACTCTGGTCAGATGAGACTAAAATTGAGCTTTTTGGCCATCAAGGAAAACGCTATGTCTGGTGCAAACCCAACACCTCTCATCACCCCAAGAACACCATCCCCACAGTGAAGCATGGTGGTGGCAGCATCATGCTGTGGGGATGTTTTTCATCGGCAGGGACTGGGAAACTGGTCAGAACTGAAGGAATGATGGATGGCTCTAAATACAGGGAAATTCTTGAGGGAAACCTGTTTCAGTCTTCCAGAGATTTGAGACTGGGACGGAGGTTCACCTTCCAGCAGGACAATGACCCTAAGCATACTGCTAAAGCAACACTCGAGTGGTTTAAGGGGAAACTTAAATGTCTTGGAATGACCTAGTCAAAGCCCAGATCTCAATCCAATTGAGAATATGTGGTATGACTTAAAGATAGCTGTACACCAGCGGAACCCATCCAACTTGAAGGAGCTGGAGCAGTTTTGCCTTGAAGAATGGGCAAAAATCCCAGTGGCTAGATGTGCCAAGCTTATAGAGACATACCCCAAGAGACTTGCAGCTGTAATTGCTGCAGAAGTTGGCTCTATTAAGTATTGACTTTGGGGGGATGAATAGTTATGCACGCTCAAGTTTTTTTGTCTTATTTCTTGTTTGTTTCACAAAAAAAAATATTTTGCATCTTCAAAGTGGTAGGCATGTTGTGTAAATCAAATGATACAAACCCCCCAAAAATCAATTTTAATTCCAGGCAACAAAATAGGAAAAATGCCAAGGGGGGTGAATAGTTTCAAAAGCAACTGTACATGCATATACAGGTTTTGGAGAGGTGTGGGGGGCTGCCACACTGGGTGCCTGGGGAGCTGTTGTTGTGGGGGGGGGGTTAAGTGCCTCAAGGGCATGACAGCAGGCAATGGCATCTAGGATTTGATATCAGCAGCCCTCCGATTGCCAGCTCACCTTCTGCCTGAATTTTTTTTTCTCCATCGGAACCGGGATTCGAACTGGCAACCCTCGAACTGATTACTTTGCTGGCTTGCCTCTCTAACCACTAGGCTACCTCTCTCTCGCTCTCTCTCCTGTAGACGCGATGGATGGTGAGAATATGGAGTCGGACTCTGACTCCCAGCAGCCTCTGCAGGTGAGACAGGAAGTGACACTTTTTTTTCTTCTTCTAATAATCTGATTGTAAATGGGTGATGATTCGTTGTTTGTTTGTGTTCCAGGCGGATGGACAGAAGGTTCCAGAGCCCAGCAGAGGAGAGAGAGCAGAAGGAGAGC